>NC_058375.1:160330439-160630439 GCF_018350175.1 Felis catus
TGGTGGACACTTGGGTTACTTCCATATCTTGGCTGTTGTAAATAATGGTTGCCAGAGGGAATGTGTAGGGCGGGGGGGGGGGGTGCAAAATAAAGGGGATTAAGAGGTATAAACTTCCAGTTATAAACTAAATCCGTCACAGAGATGAAAAGTACAGCATAGGAAATATAGTAATGTTATAAGCTATTTATAGACACATAATACTGAAAAATCTTTTGAAATGCAACTTTTTCAAATTTCTAGAGCAAATTTTCATAAATGTATACCACAAAATATAAAATTAAATTCACTAAGCTCTTTAAATATTTCAATATCTCAACCATTTAACAATTTTATTAAATTTTATTATAAATCAATGAACTGGAATAAATCCATCTATTTTTTAAGGACCTGAGAACATACAGTGGAAATAAACTTTGATGGCAGCAGGTAAGAATTCTTTGCTACTAAAGAAGCTAAATTGTAAGGAGTTACAGATATATCTTAATCTGCAGAAAGCTTTGTTACACTCCAAAGTATTAACATAAAATGTAGATATAAAAGCAAAATTTTCCATTTTCAATCTACTTACCTGACTACAAACATTCTTATTTATTATGAAAAGTAGAACTAGAAATCCTAATTAGCTTTAGAAGCAGAAACATCATTTCATGGAGCACAAGTAGAAGAAAAACTTCCTACCAAAATTTCCCAAAGTGAACCACACTTAACATGCCTTGATGTTTTACTAGCACATGTGGCTATTCACCTATGTGGCAGCAATGAAGAAAAAACAGACTTGGGCTCTTTCTGTGGCATGCCCATTTAGTGTTTTCTCTCTCTCCTTTTTTTCCTGTCTTCTTCCCTATCTCCCCACACCCTTTCAATGTCTCATACGGCACAAGTCTCCTCAGGAATCATGTGGGACACAAGCATTGTCTATGACAGCAGGGAAATACCGGGACAGGGAGGAGCCCTCCTAACCCTCACCCCACACACAAAGCCATGTATGTGACCATAACTACAACCGGGGCCTCCTCCAAGTGCCACAGAAGTGAAAGTTTCAATTTAAAACAAGACTTAAAAAGAAAAGAAAAGAAAAATAACTGTGCCATTGTACTCTTCCATGTAATATCATGGGGTTTATTTTCCCACTGAGGTAGTATTTTTGTAATCAGAAATGGGACTGTATTAACTTTATGGGACTCAGAAGCTATTGTTTAAATCATCCTTTAAGAAAAAATGCTGGGGCGCCTGGGTGGCGCAGTCGGTTAAGCGTCCGACTTCAGCCAGGTCACGATCTCACGGTCCGTGAGTTCGAGCCCCGCGTCGGGCTCTGGGCTGATGGCTCGGAGCCTGGAGCCTGTTTCCGATTCTGTGTCTCCCTCTCTCTCTGCCCCTCCCCCATTCATGCTCTGTCTCTCTCTGTCCCAAAAATAAATAAACGTTGAAAAAAAAAATTTTTTTTAAAAATGCTAATATTTTATTTAAAAAACGTAGTAATATTCAAGGTTGTCTTTCTGGCTCATTACTTATATAGTTTTCCTGTGTTATTATTGTAATCTATAAAGCATGATCTCAAAGATGTACTTCATTAGAAGAATGTTTTGTATTTTTAAAGCCCTATAAATATCAGTCTAATTTTTCAAAGTGAACTTAACACTAATCTTTAAGTGTCACCACACAAGTGAAAGGAAGACTGCTAGTTCTAGGGAGGAGTCAAGCCCGTGTATGTCTGCACTCTTATTTCCCTTATCTTAATAAAGAAAAAAACACAAACATAAATTTAGGTCCCCATAAAAATAGTCCATGAGGGTGGGAATAACAGTTGCAATCTTTGAGCTAAGTAGAGACTTTTTCTGGACAGTTTTTAATTTTCATAGCATTCAGGAACTTTAGGTTGTCATGTACATACTATTTCAGCATTTTTGAAGGTGATTCTATTTATGAGACTCCTCCTACCTGTCTCTGAAGTTCTGCCAGGTTGTAAGGTAAGGCTCCCTCAGCCAACGGAGCTATTCTCTCAATATCTGCCAAAGTCAAGCGCCTTCAGGCAAAAATATGGGAAAGAAAAAACTGTTAGACACCAACAAACTCCTCATACCAAGATCATATTTCTTCAGAAAAAAAGAAGACGGGAAAAGAACTAGGCTTTTTTATTTTTTTAACCTTTTTATTCATTTTTGAGAGACAGAGAGAGAGACAGAGCATGAGCAGGGGAGGGGCAGAGGGAGAGAGGGAGACACAGAATCCAAGGCAGACTCCAGGCTCCGAGCTGACAGCACAGTGCCCAGTGCAGAGCTTGAACCCACGAACCAAAAGATCATGACCTGAGCCAAAATCAGAGGCTTAAATGACTGAGCCACCCAGGTGCCCCAAGAAGCATGCTTTAAAAAAAAATTTTTTTAATGTTTATTCATTTTTTGAGAGAGAGACAGAGTGTGAGTGGGGGGGTGGGGGGCAGAAAGAAAGGGAGACACAGAATCCAAAGCAGGCTCCAGGCTCTGAGCTGTCAGCACAGAGCCTGACTCACGGCTCAAACCCACGGACCTCAAGATCATGACCTGAACTTAAGTCGGATCCTTAGCTGACCGAGCCACCAGGCACCCCAAGAACGATGCTTTAAAAGTAGTATTTCTTGGGGCGCCTGGGTGGCTCGGTCAGTTGAGCATCTGACTCTTGATTTCAGCTCAGGTCATGATCCCAGGGTTGTGGGATGGAGCCCCTGTGTCGGGCTTGGTGCTGAGCATGGAACCTGCTTAAGATTCATTCTCTCTCTCTCTCTCTCTCTCTCTCTCTCTCCCTCTCTCTCCCTCTCTCTCCCTCTCTCCCTCTCTCTCTTCCTCTCTCTCTTCCTCTCTCTCTCTCTTCCTCTGCCCCTCTCCCCTGCTCATGCTCTAAAATAAACATAATAGTAAAATAAAGTAGTATTTCTCTATTCACTCAGATCATCTTAGTGAGGAAAAAAATCTCCAAACCCAGGATCCCACAACAAAAAGCAAAAGATCTCAGAAAAATAATATGTACTACACAAATTTAATAATACTCCAATGGTAGATACTAAAAGTAAAGAACTAATCCTTGTTAGAAGTAAAGTATAGACATTGACAGTTCATACATACTAAGTGTATTCCTTTAGGGTACATATTTAATGCATAGGTACAAAGTATCTTGAGAAGGACAAATACAAAACTGATGAATACTGGTTGCCTTTAAGGAAAGGCACAAGGATAGAAGAGATACTTTTTACAGCATGCTCTTTTAAGCTCTGAGTTTTGAACCCTGCACTACTGTTTCCAAAAAATTTACTTAAAAATAAGTACATTCCATGAACCAGGTAGATCACTTCAGATCTAGTTTTGAAAAGCATTTTTTGAAACCATTTATTATCTTATAAAGGTGGCACAGAACCTCTGCTAAAAATGTGAATTCTAGATGAATGAGACATGGCCTGATATTTCATGTCAATCATCAAAGACTGGCTGGCATTTTTAGTATCATCTCCAGACCAATAATTCATTATGTAGCATAAAGGCAATAAATCACCCATATATACCCAGATTCTAATAGTCCTCAGCTCTAGGGTTAAAACCCATTTTTCGTTTATATACACAATGGAATACTACGTGGCAATGAGAAAGAATAAATATGGCCTTTTGTAGCAACGTGGATGGAACTGGAGAGTGTGATGCTAAGTGAAATTAAGTCATACAGAGAAAGACAGATACCATATGTTTTCACTCTTATGTGGATCCTGAGAAACTTAACAGAAGACCATGGGGGAGGGGAAGGAGGAAAAAAAAAAAAGAGGTTAGAGAGGGAGGGAGCTAAAACATAAGAGACTCTTAAAAACTGAGAATAAACTGAGGGTTGATGGGGGGTGGGAGGGAGGGCAGGGTGGGTGATGGGTATTGAGGAGGGCACCTTTTGGGATGAGCACTGGGTGTTGTATGGAAACCAATGTGACAATAAATTTCATATTAAAAACAAAAATAAAGACAAAAACCATTTTTCGGATATTCCTACACTTTAAAAAATCTTGCAACCTAATATAAGAGCGTAAGTCCCGCATCCCACAAATCCTGCCCAGAGATGAAGGTTTTTCTTTTGGATTTACAAAAGAACTTCACAAATCAAAAACTCTCAATGTGCTTTGGTTATTTTAGTCTATAAAGTGGAGGCATTAGGGGTCCCTGGGTGACTCCGTCACGTAAGCATCCGACTACTGATTTCACCTCAGGTTATGATCTCACGGTTCATGAGATCGAGTTCTGAGTTGGGCTCTGCACTCATAGTGCACTACCAGTGCAGAGCCTGCTCAGGATTCTCTCTCTCTCCCTCTTTCTCTGCCCTTCCGCCATTCACATGCATGTGCTCGCTCTCTCTCTCTCAAAATAAACATTAAAAAATTAAAAAATAGAATGGAGGCATAAAATATCTGAGCTTGACTATGATGATAACCATAGCGATAATGTCACGAACATATTTCAAGAAATGATACCTTCCAACACAAAATGATACATACTATTCTGTAAAAATGACCATTTGTGAATGAACCAAAAAGATTATAAGACACCTGGACATGTACTGCAGTTTACTTTATAAATGTAGGCAAATTTTCACAAATCTCTTACATTTAATCGAGTCCAGATGAAATCAACTTTTCCCCATTCCTCTCTTACTTCTCACTCCCCCTCACTCTCTTCTGTCCCCTATCTCCCTCTCACAAGTCCCATGAGCTCTTACTCTCTTCTTTTACCTCCCTCTCTCCCTCTCTTCCCTCCTTTTCTCTTCTCCTCCTTGCTCTTTTCCCCTCTTGCTCTCTCTCCCTTTACCTTCATTCATTCCCCCCAACCTAAACGTCTGTCTTCGTCTGTCTCTCCCTCCTCCTGTTTCTCATTTGGCCTCTCTCTCTTTCTTGGAATTTGTAGACTGAATTAACTACCATAAAATGAACTGAAAGCATACCCCTGTTTCACGTTACAGGAACTGTCCTATAATAAATATCATGAAGAATTATTGGAATAGTTACCCTGTAGCATTATATAAGTCTGCAAGTTGGTAGAGGATATCAATTTCTAGTGGAGTGACTTGTCCATAGCGTATGGCACTCTGGGCAAACTCCTCTAGAAGAAAAAGAAAGAATTGAACATCTTAAAACATTCTTAACATGCTTCTAGTTTAACCAACTATCCTCTGAAAGCTAAAGGCATTTTAGAATTATTTTAAAAATCTAAAACTGAATTTAAATACCTAAGTTCCACTATGAAAGTTTGAAAGCTGGCAAAAGATAAAATGTTAACACAAGGAACCAGCAAAAACAAATTTATTTCAAAGATAAAACAATCTCTTTAGAATCCTCTCTCTTATCTTGTTTATTTGCTTTCGTCTCCAGAGTCACAAGATAAAAGACGTGCTATTCTCCAACCAACGAAAACACCCTACTACAACACAGCAAAAAGAGGAGGCTTGCCCATCTTTCTGCCACAACTCCCTCCTAGTACAAACAAGTTTCGGCCACACTGCCACTAGCCGGTTTGACAGACTGGACCAAGGTTCTTTTCAAAACTGTCAGAGCTGCTTTTTTATTCCTGACCCCAGCACCCCATTAAATGCACCTGGATTTTTGAAGACCACTACCGCCCAAGTGAAGCATACGCACACCGTAACACACTCTCTAGATCTGGCTTCAGAGTGGTAAACTTAGGTCAGCTTCATGCCCTAGATAAAGAAAAGTGAAAATGCACATTCCGATCAACACACAGTTTTGAAATCTTACCCTTTGTGACTTCGACATCTTTCCTTGTGCCAGCTAAAGTGCTATATATCTTACGAACAAGCTCCATGTTATTCAGTAAGGAGTTAAATGCATTGAAGTAGGAGAAGCTAACCTGGTGTGAGATGCTGCCTCCAGCTGCCTAGGAAATGACAACAGGAAAAGTTTAAACAGTAAGCAAAAACAAATAAAACACGTTTAAGGACACTACACTTTTCTCAAAGAAGATCCCAAGTAGTCTTCATTATTAAAGTGATTAACAACCAGTCCATAAATACAAAGAAAGTATCCTACTGAAACACTCAGTGCATTTCACGCCCTCAGGGAGGTCTATGTAATTTAGGTTTTAAGGAAGAAAGCAACATCTGGAAGTTGGACTTCACGGTTCATATACCTATAAGGTCAGAAACAACAAATACAATTATCACAGATCAAAAATAATGGTTATTTAAACAGGATTTTCAAGATCCTCAACTATGAACTCTTGCTAGTCTAGGATAATTCAAACATCAATGTACAATACAGAGTATTTTTTAAACTTGCTTTTTTTCCATACACAAAAACCAGTGGTAACTTTATATTTTAAAACTATTTCACTATATCAACTTTCCTAATTGTTTTCTTTTTTTAAAGACCACTACTATAATTAAGATATTTAACAGTCTGAATCTGCATCACGAAAGGTACAACTACCAAAAACTCCAAAAAATGTAGAGAAAATCTAGGGAGGATTTATTCACTATAAATTACATCTTTAGTGGAACAGTGCAAAAGAGGCTCTCTTGTGCCTGGGGAGTGATGGGGGTGAGGGGCAATCTGGCCTTCATTACCTCTGCAGGGTGAAGAGGTAAGTTCTCCCTCTGCCCACCACTTGGATATAAACTCAAAAGAGAACATTTTTCATAGTTTGCAAAAGCCTAATTTCTAAGCCAGGAGTCAGAGGAACCCATATGATTAAAAACATTCTCTAATAAAAACTCAAAGAAATACTTATGGAAATACCAGTGTGACCTTAATCACAAAGGTCTACTAAGAATAGTGTAGGTAATGATGGGCAAATGTACCCATCCCTCACATACATGCCTTAACCCAAATATAGATGATATTTGTATTAGCTTGAATTTGGATGCCAGTGACCCAAAAGGAGAACTCAAATTATTTAATACATTCCTTCAGGGACTGAAATGGCATTTGGTAAGTTGAAGCTATAATAGGTCTATGTAACCCAATTGGAAAAGATTAAATGGGTCCCCTCATTCCAAGGCAATGAGAGTCCCCCTCTGTAGGATTTTCTTTCCTTTCTCCCCCCCCCCCCCCCCCCGGCCTTTCCTCCTTCTCTCCCTTTCTTTCTGTCCTTCTCTCATTTTTTGGCTAGGGTATGAGGTAAGGGTTCAGGGAGTGGGAGATGGGTGTCAAGGAGGTGAAATGTGTAGGACAAAGTGACATGCTCCATGTTCAAATTCACTGAAGAAAAAGAACAGAAGTTGATCTTTCTACCCCGGTCTAAATCAGGGATAATGATCTTCAGCTGAAACAACAAAAGCACTCACTGGCTTCCCTCCATATAAAACAAGCAGCAATCAAAAACTTATACATAAGTACAATGCACGAACAAGAGAACTGGTAAGTGAGGAAAGTTTCAGCACTCTTTGTGAGGAAGTGAATGACATCAGTTTGCTATTGGTCCAGATGATTACTTTATAGAGATTAGCAGTTTGACAGAACAAAAAAACCGTCTGGTCCATGCAGACTGAATGCACAGGTGAAGGGGCAGAGAGAGGAGGGAGCCACATTGGCTGATGCCCACATATTTCCTCCATACCTTCTGCCACGGCCATGGTTATTAAAACAGTGTAGAGGCCAGTGATGATTCCTCTAGCAAACAGCACCCTGCAGGCAACAAAGGAAGGAGCCATCTTTATAGCAAGGCTTTGGGAGCCTGGTGGGATGGAAAAAGGCCAAGGTGAAGGCAGCAGTGTCTGGGCGAAGTACTGCCCTGCCCACTGGGAAAAGTAATTGCACACCCCTGTCTACAAACTCCCTTGTTTTCTTTCATTGGACTCTGTAAATGGAAATAAACAATTTAGAAATATAGGAGAGCACGATGGTGGCTCTGAAAAAAACTTGATCCAGGGAAAGACTATTCACCATCACAGCACTCCCACCTCCCTTACACATACCTGTTTACCTTCTACCAACCAAACATTAAGTTAGAATAGTTGACAGTCAGGTGTGTCCAAGGAGGCGAGCCAGGACCCAATGGTTCAAAAACGTTAAGGAAAGAGAAAATTGAAGTACTTGCTTTCTACTTACTGAAACTAAATTCTCCTCCACAAAGGGAGTGAGCATGTGAGACCGAATGGTAACCATGATGTCACTGAAATCCAGACCAGAAATCATGCCACTTTTGCTTTTGTCTTTCAGTGCAAAGGCTTGTCTTGCATGTTCCAGCTGCAGCTCCTAGAGGGAAGTTAGAAATAGAACAGTAGATTGGTTAAAGCACATCCCAACTGCATGTTTTGAAAAAGGAGGACATTCTTCCCTTGCATGCACTTACTACAGAAATGAACACTGCACAGCTCTGAATTTACAACAAAACTTTTAATTTCTTTTAAAAAGCACGTTTTCCTGAAAATGTACTACACAGTACTCCTCGGGAAGAATGAATCATAGCATGACAATAAAGAAAGAGGAGGAGGAAAAAAACCTTAATGCACTTGAAAAGTTTTCAACACTGAATGAACCCTTCTTAGTGTTTTAATTCAGCTTTTAAAATGTATTCTTTCTTGCTTGAAGGCATTCTTATCCAAGGGTACCTTTTTTTTTTTAAGTTTATTTATTTGAGAGAGAGAGAGAGAGAGAGAGAGAGAGCGCGCGAGGGAATAGCAAGCAGGAGGCACAGAGAGAGAGAAAGGAGGAGAGAGAATCTCAGGCAGGCTCTGTGCTGCCAGTGTCTCCCAAGGGTACGTTTTGAAATAAAAGTTTAGATTTGGGGTACCTGGGTGGTTCAGTCAGTTAAACATCAGACTCTTGCTTTCGGCTCAGGTCACGATCTCACGGTTTGTGGGACTGAGCCGTATGTCAGTCTCCACACTAACAGCGCAGAGCCTGCTTGGGATTCTCTCTCTCTGCCCCTTGCCCACTTGCACTCTCTCTCTCAAATGAGCAAACTTAAAAAAGTTTAGATTCATTTTCAGTATTTCAATGTAATACTGTAATTAAAGGGTCTCTTTTTCTCTCTCAATGAATTAGACACCATTTTTCAAACAATTTTTAAAACATGAACTTAGTGAGAAAGTCTACTGACTGGTAAGAGCAATAATTAGTAATTCTAACATGAAAGTTATAAATAACAAACTGATAACTAGTGTTCAGCTATCACTGTCTGGCTTGGGCAGCAGTTACTCATAAACTGTAAAATAATCCAGAAGATCGCTGAACTTCTGAATTATTCAGCAGTCACATTTTGTCATAAATGATATCAATAAAAACAATAAAACGTGCCAGTAACATGCTGAATACTATACAAAAGTGAAAAGTAAAGCATTTCTGCACTGAGGACCTATGACATAATCCAAATAAATCTGTTACCACAACATAACAATGGTGCTATTGGGTGCCATTTTCACACTATTTGCAACTTTAAAAATAATATTCATATCTAAATATATATTATTCACAGATACAATACTGCAATTTTCATTACCATATTTATACAAGCCTACAAGTCAATGTTGCTTTTTCTGATATTTCAAAGTTTTGGTAGCGGGGCGCCTAGGTGGCTCAGTTGTTGGAGCATCTGACTTTGGTTCAGATCATGATCTCATGGTTCGTGAGTTTGAGTCCCATGTCGAGCTCTGGGCTGACGGCTGGCATACTGGAGCCTGCTTCAGACTCTATGTCTCCCTCTCTCTCTGTGCCTCCCCTGCTCATGCTCTAAGTAAATAAACATTTAAAAAAAATGTCTTTAACAGTTTTGGAAAAAGTCTCATTACTTTACTAATTTATTTTCCTATGGGCTTGTGATAGTTCATTGGTAATTCAAAGACATTTAAATTATCTTAGGTTTGTCTTATAATTCATTAAACTATGTATTTGTTTTATGTGGCTTTCTAGATTTTATTTGTATGCTATTTAATAAGTTTTAAAAATATTTTTTCTTAGCAGGTTGGCAGGCTAGAGACAAGTATATCAAACCTATTAAATCTTCCAATAGTCTTAAAAAAATTAAATGAGAATACTGAGGGAAACATCTAAGGTATTTTAACATCTATCACCCAACATCTAAATGTTTGGATTTTTTTGAAAAGCTAACAGAAGTGGAGAAACTAAAACTCAATTGGTAAATATGAAAGAGTACAAAATAAACAACCAGCATGATATGACAAAGTTGTCTCTTCCCTACTCCTACTTTTTTATTTTTTATTTATTATTTTTTTTTACCCTACTCCTACTTTTTTAAAATTTCAACTCTATTGAGATAAAAGGGACAAAATTGTGATATATAAAAAGTGTGCAACATGATTTGATACATGTATACATTGGGAAAGGAGTCCCACCAAGTTAAGTAACATATCCATCACCTCAGTTACCTTTTTTTATAGGAACACTCAAGTTCTACTTCCTTAGCAAATTTTAATTACACAACACAGTATTATTACTATTATTATAGTAACCATGATACACATTACATCCCCAGACCTTATTCATGTTATAATGGAAGGTTTGTATCCTTTTTCCAGCCTCCGCCCCCCTACCCACCCACCCCCACCCCGCCTGTCAACCATTATTCTTTCTGTTTCTGTGTTCAACTTTTTTTTAAGGTTCTACAAAGAAGCAATCCCTTGTAGTAGGTCTTTCTTTGGCTTATTTCACTTAGTATAATGCCCTCCAAGTTCATCTGAGTTATTACAAATGGAAGGATTTCCTTTTTTGAGTGAACAATATTCTATTGTGTGTGAATACACACACATTTTTCTTTACTCATTCACCTCTCAATGGACACTTAGGTTGTTTCTATGTACAACAAACATGGGAGTACAGCTATTTCTTTGAAATAGTGATTTTTGTTTCCTTTGCATACATACCCAGAAGTGGGGTTGCTGGATCACCTGGTGGTTCTATTTTTAATTTCTAGAGGAACCTCCAGACTGTTTTCCATAGTGGCTGCACCAATTTACTTTCCAACAATGTACAGGGTTCCCTTTTCTCCATATCCTTGCCAGCATTTGTTGTCTCTGGTTTTTTTGATAATAGAGATCCTAATAAATATGAAGTAACATCTCACTATGGTTTGGATTTGCATATCCCTGGTGATTAGTGAGATTGAGCAACTTCTCATATACTTCCTGGCCATTTATATGTCTTCTTTGGGAAAATGTCTATTCAGGTCTCTTATCCATTTTTAGTTTTTATAATTAATTAACTTATGGAGTTGAAAGTGTTGTTCACATCCTATATATATATATATATGTGTGTGTGTGTGTGTGTGTGTGTGTGTATGTATATATGTATGTATCTGGGATACATACATATGTATATATGTACATATATATGTGTCTGTGTATATATATACATGTACATATACGTGTATATATATGTATGTGTCTCTATATATATACATATATATACGTGTATATATATATGTGTGTGTGTGTGTGTGTATATATATATATATATATATATATATATATTTGCATGTGTGTATGTTACTGTGTTGTAAAGTTCCCTACATATTTTGGATATTAGTCCCTTATTAGATATGTGGTTTGCAAATATTTTCTGCCATTCCATTGGCTGCCTTTTCATTTTGTTGATGGAGTCCTTTACTGTGCAGCTTTTTGGTTTGATGTGGTCCCACTCATTTATGTTTGCTTATGCTGCCTTTGTTTTCAGTGTCTAATTCAAAAAATCGTTGCCAAGACTGAAGTCAAGGAACTTACCCACTATGTTTTCTTCTAGGAGTTTAAAGTTTCAGGTCTTATGTTCAAGTTTTTAATCTATTTTCAGTTGTTTTTTCTGTCTGGTATAAGATAGGAGTCAAGTTTCATTCGTTTGCATATGGATATCCAGTTTTCCCAACACCATTTATTGAAAAGACCACCCTTTCTCCATTGTATATTCTTAACTCCTTTGTCAAAAATGAATAATCATATATGCATGGGTTTATTTCTGGATTCTCTTTCTGTTCCACTGATCTATGTGTCTGTTTTTGACAATACCATCCTGTTTTGAATACTATAGCTTCATAATTTGAATTTTAAAAATGTGATGTCTCCAGCTTTGTTCTTCTCAAAATTGCCTTGGCTATTTGGGTTCTTTTGTGGTTCCATACAAATTTTAGGACTGTTTTTCTATCTCAGTGAAAAGGCCCACTGGAATTTTGATAGTGACTGTATTGAATCTATAGATCACTTTGGGTATTACATTTTAACAATATTAATTCTTCAAATCCATGAACATGGAATATCTTCCCATTTATTTGTGTCTTAACTTCTTTCATCAACATCTTACAGTTTTTAGTGACCAGATTTTTCACTTCCTTGGTAAAATATATTCTCAAGTATTTTATCCTTTTTGATATTCTATAAATGGGATTTTTGTAATTTCTCTTTTCAGTAGTTCATTGCTAATGTATAGAAGTGCAACTGTTTTTGATTGTGTACCCTGAAACTTTAAGTCATTTATTAGTTCTAACAGTTTTTGATGGGTTTGTGTGCATGTGCGTGTGCATAGTCTTTAAGGGTTTTCTATATCTAATATCATGTCATCTGCAAAAAGGGACAATTTTATTTTTTCCCTTCTAATTTGGATGTCTTTTGCTTCTTTTTCTTGACTAATTTCTCTGGCTAAAGCTTCTAGTACTTTTTTGAATAAAAGTGGTAAGAATATGCATCCTTGTTTTGCTCCTGGTCTTTGAGTAAAAGCTTTCAGCTGTTCACTGTTGAGCATGATGTGAGCTATGGGCTTGTCATATATGGCCTTTATTTTGTTGAGGTATGTTCCATCTATACCTAATTTGCTAGGCACTTTTTAAATATTTTTTTTAATGCTTATTTATTTTGAGAGAGGGGAGTGTAGGGGCAGAGACAGAGAATCCCAAGCAGGTTCTGTGCTGCCAGTGCACAGTCCAACATGGGGCTCAGTCTCACAAACTGTATCATGACCTGAGCCAAGATCAAGAGTTGGATCCTTAACTGACTGAGCAACACAGGCACAACTTGCTAAGCATTATTTTTAATTTTTTTTTTTAATGTTTACTTATCTTAGAGAAAGAGAGCAAGAGAGAGCGAGAGAGAGAGAGCACATTCAAGTGGGGAGAGGCAGAGAGAGAGGGAGACAGAATCCAAAGCAGGCTCCAGGCTCTGAGCTGTCAGAACAGAGCCCCACATGGGACTCAAACTCACAAACTGTGAGATCATGACCTGAGCTGAAGTTGGGACACTTAACCGACAGAGCCACCCAGGCACCCCACCCCTTGCTAAACATTTAAAAATTTGTTTAATGTTTATTTATTTTTGAGAGAACAAGAGAGACAGAGAGACAGAACACGAGCAGGGGAGAGGCAGAGAGAGAGAGGGAGACACAGAATCCGAAGCAGGCTCCAGGCTCTGAGCTGTCAGCCCAGAGCTCAACACGGGGCTTGAACCCACAGACTGCGAGATCATGACCTGAGCCAAAGTCAGATGCTTGACCAACTGAGCCTCCCAGGTGCCCCGCTAAGCATTTTTTATCATGAAAGGATAATGGATTTTTCCAAATGCTTTTTCTGTATCTGTATCTATTGAGATGATATGATTTTTATTCTTCATTTTGTTAATGTGATGTGTCACATTTAATGATTTGCATATGCTAGACCATCCTTGCATTCCAGGAATAAATCCCATTTGATCATGGTACATGATCCTTTTAATGTACTATTAAATTCAGTTTACTAATATTTCGTTGAGGCTATTTGCATCTACCTTCATCAGAATACTGACCTGTAATTTCCTTTTCTTGCAGTGTCCTTGTCTGGCTTTGGTATTAGGATTAATACTGGTCTTGTAAAATGAATCTGGAAGAAATGTACCCTCCTCTTGTACTTTTTGGATAAATTTGAGAATGATTGGTATTAACTCTTCTTTAGTTGTTTGGTAGTATTCACCAGGGAAGCCATCTGGTCCTATACTTTTCTCTGTTGGGAGATTTTTAATTACTGATTCAATCTCCTTACTAGTAATTGGTCTGTTTAGATTTTTTATTTCTTCATGATTCAGAATTGGTAGACCGGATATGTTTCTAGGAATTTATCCATTTCTTCTAGGTTACCTCATTTGTTGGTATATAAATGTTCACAGAAGTTTCTTATGATCCTTAGCATTTCTCTTATTAATTGTAATGTGTCTTTCATTTCTATGTGTTTTTTCTCAGTCTAGGTAAAGATCTGTCAATTTTGTATATCTTAAAAAAAAACAGCTCTTAGTTTTATAGTCTCTGTTGTCTCCCTAGACATTATATTTCATTTATTTCTGCTACAACTTTTGTTATTTTCTTCCTTCTGCTGACTTTATCCTTAGTTTATTCTTCTTCTAGTTCCTTGAGGTGTAAAAAGATAGTTCGAGATCTTTTTTTTTTTTTTTTAATGTAGGTGTTTATCATTAGAAACTTCTCTCTCAGAACTGCTTTTGCTGTATCCCATACATTTTGGTATGTTGTGTTTTCATTTTAATTTGTCTCAAGATATTTTTTTTAACGTTCCTTTTATTCTATGATCCATGAATTATTCGGGAGCATGTTACATAATCTCCACATATTTGCAAATTCTGTCTTCTTCTACTTTCATCATTCTCCCTACTCACTCCATCTTCCTATCACCTCAGCTCCAACCCTATCATCCTTCAAATGAAGCAGGAATTTTAAGTCTTTATTTCAACCTTAAAATATGATTAAAAGTATTCCCCCACAGAAAGGATGTTCCTAAGCAGCATCAGAAATAGACATAGGTCCTCTCCTTATCTTATATGTTTTCCCTTACTCACTATTTTTTCCCTCCTTCTCTATGTCTTTGTTACACCTTTGTCTTCTCCCATGTACGTCTTCGTTTTTCAGAAATATCTAGTGGCAGCCATGGACATGATGAAGCCTCATTAATGACACTCAATACTGAAGAAAATGTGAACTTTTATATTAATAAGACAGAGCAGAATCCTCATTGCAAGAGTAATACTGGAAGAAGAGATTTTCTATTTTCTATTAGGTCAGCAATCGGAGGGCTCCTATGTATCTTTTAAAGATCCATAGTTAGGAGCGCCTGGGTGGCTTGGTCGGTTAAGCGTCCGACTTTGGCTCAGGTCATGATCTCACAGTCCGTGAGTTCGAGCCCCGCATCGGGCTCTGTGCTGACAGCTCAGAGCCTGGAGCCTGTTTCAGATTCTGTGTCTCCCTCTCTCTCTGCCTCTCCCCTGTTCATGCTCTGTCTCTCTCTGTCTCAAAAATAAACAAACGTTTAAAAAAAAAAAGATACAGTTAAAGTTGCAGATAAAACCAAATACAGTGTTTGGGATTGGCTTCCAAATGATCCAGGAGGGAGCACAGTGAAGAGTACAGACAAAACAAGATGGGCCAACAGTTAATAACTGTTGAAGCTGGTTGATGGGTACGTGGAAGTTCATTACACTATTCTATTTTTAAATACATTTGAAATCCTTAAAAATAAAAAGTTTAAAAAATTAAAATTAATGACTTCAAAATGAGAAGCAAACAAAGGGGAAAAAAAACCCATATCTAAAGCTCTCAGTTTATGTAGTACAGTTAGTATATCAGGGTAGAATTAGATATTGTAAAATACATTCAGACAATGCAAGACAACCAATGAGAAGAACAAACCATCTTTGGAGAAATCTTAAAAAATACTAGTTGAAAGAACATTTCTTTTTTAAATAATCATCTCTCAAATATATAATACTTTCAACTTTTCAAGTGTGAGCATTTTCCAATGACAGTCAGGTGGGCACTAACAGTGCAAGTGTTAGAACAAGCACTGGGTTCCACAAATAATCACACATAGCACTCGCTTCGGCAACATGTATACGAAAATAACCACACCTAAAGGATACAGTTTTCAAACTGTGATCACGCTCATGAAGTAAAACAATACCCCAGGGTTATAAAAGATAAAATACATAAAAATACTCTAAAAAGATGCTTTATCTAAAAAGATAAAGATACTCTAATAAATAAAAAATAAAGTCTGCTTCCAGATTTCAAGTGTGGATAGGGGAACTGAGGGAAAGGATGAAAAAAGGAAGCTACGCTAAAGCTAAAGATCTCAGACACCTGGAAATGCATTTCATCTAACTATGAGATGAAAACTGCTGCGCTTCAGAAACTGTGGCTTTGAATGAGAATGAACTAGTACATGTAATTCTGCAGTCTTCCAAAACTTCACTCTTCACTAAAAATCACAGTAAAGGAACTAAAAGCAAAACAGAAACTCAAGGACAAAGAGAACAGAAAAGAAGATAGCAACTACGTTTTTTAAGATTGTAGAGCAGAAAGGCAAGCGACAACTGACTTAGCAGAGTCAAGAAAACTAAACACGGAGGGACATCTGGGTGGCTCAGTGAGTTGAGCATCTGACTCTGGATTTCAGCTCAGGTCATGATCTCACAGTTTGCGGGTTTGAGCCCCATATCCGGCTCTGCACTGACAGTGTGGAGGCCTGTGTGGGATTCTCTCTCTCCTGTCTCTCTGCCCCTCCCCTGCTTGTACATACTCTCTCTCAAAATCAAAAATAAAAAGTAAAACATTAAAAAAAAAATAAAAGAAAACTAGACATTGGAAAAGCCAAAAAGCTATGCAATGTACATTACAGGACCCCTTAAAAACTCCAGAACTGGCTACACGAGTACTCTCACAAGTGACAGTGAAGGTGGAGCTACAAACAGGAAGCTCAGATGGAAGTCTGTTGAAAACTCACTTAGTCACCTGCACTACTTCACTATAGCCAGGATTCTGGCCTTTCCCAACCCTGGTAGAGGACTAGAGACTCACTGCCTAGAGAATTTAATAGAGGATCTGGACTAGGGGAGACCAGGTACAGTGGAAAAGAGGTAATAAAATCAAAGTCCATCTCCACACTTAAAGTTGAGACCTCTAACCCTCTTGAATTATTCAGCAACCATAATGTCAATAGCCAGATCTAATATTCTAGATGATTATTCTCTGGGTCCCCAATGCAAAAGAAAGACCTGAACATACAGACATTAAAGGGTCCCCAATATGACAGCCGAGACAGCAAACTTTATAATAAGGTTTAGAGTTAATAAGTAATACCATGAACTCAAAGTTCCCAATAAGCCTCAATCTTAAATATGAGCAGAGGACCAATGACTGTAAGAAAAGCCACTAACATGAAAAACAAAAACCCAAACAGAGAAAAAGAAAGAAAATTGAAGAAAACAGACAATTCGCAGGAAGAAAAAAATCACCTATCTTTAATATATTTGGAGAAGTGAGAGAAACTAGTACACCTATAGAAAAAGAACAATATGTTATTTTTTAAAAATGAATATTCAGAAAACGAAAAAGAACTGAAAATTTTAAATGTAACAAAAATTAAAAACTTACTAAAAGTTCAGGCGGAAAGTGGGAGAGAAAACTAAATTATACATTTAATATATTTACTAGTTCCATAAAGAAAGAAAATAGAAGTAAATAAAAAAAAAAAAAGCAATGAGAATATTTTCAAGAATTGAAGGACAAAAGTTTTCAAATTCAGAAAGCCCACTAGATGCCCAGCACCAAGGAATATCATCATGGAATTTCAAAACACTGAAGAAAAGGAAAAAAAATCTGACTCTCCAGAATGGGGAAAAAAAAAAATGTCAAAACAGAATCAAGAATGAGAATGGGGGCGCCTGCATGGCTCATTCAGTTAAGTGTCTGACTCTTGATTTAGGCTCAGGTCATGATCTCACAATTTCCACGAATTCGAGCCTCGCATCAGGCCCTGCTTTGGCCCACTTCCAACTCCATGCTGACGACACCAAGCCTGCTTCGGATTCTCTCTCTGTCCCTCCCTAGCTCACGTGGAGATGCAGGTGAGTTCTCTCCCTCTCGCCCTTTCTCTCAAAATAAACTTAAAAAAAAAAAAACAAAAAACAAGAATGAGAATGGCATTGGACTTCTCAGCGGCAATACTAGAAGAAACAAAACAAAAAAGAAATGTTTTCAAAATTAGGAGGGAACTAATTTCTACTAGAATTCTAAACCTAGCCATACTAAGTATAAATAGAACAGAGGTTTTCAGGTATAAAAAGTCTCACAAAAAATTACTATACTTTCCTCAAGAAGCCACTACAGGAAATATTCCACCAAAAAGAGGAACTACACTATAATAAAGAGATGGAATCCAATAAGCAGAAGATTCAACACAGAAGATAGACAAATGCATTCCCCAGTATGAAGCTAAGGGGGATTACAGACCGACAGCTATGCAAAAAGTACAAAGTCCAGCCTCCAACCATGAAGCAGGTCAGAAAGTTCCAGGAAAATGGTGCAGGGGCTATGAGAAACAGTCTGGCAATTCCTCAAAAAATTAAACATAAAATTATCATATGACTCAGCAATTTTATATCTAGAGATGTACTCAAAAGATTTGAAAACAGCTATTCAAACAAATACTTGTACATCAACGTTCGTGATAACCAAAAGGTAAGAACACCCAATTAGTAGGCTCCATTAACTAATGAATGGATAGACAAAAAACAGTACATCCGTACAATGGAATATTACCCAGCCATAAAAAGGAATAAGGTACTAATACATGCTACAACTTGGATAATCCTTGAAAACATTATGCTAAGTAAAAAAAAAAAAAAAGAAAGAAGAAGAAAAAAAAAAGCCAGACACAAAAAGTCATGCTGTATAATTCCATTAATAGTAGTCCTCCCTTACCTGTGGGGTGTATGTTCTCGGAACCCCAAGTGAATGCCTGATACTGCACATAGAACCAAACCCTATATATGATGTTTTTTTCCTATACATGCATAAGATAAAGTTTAATTCCTAAATTGGACACAGTAAGAGATTATCACTAAAATAATAAAAAATTATAACAATATATTGCAATAAAAGTTATGTGAATGTGGTCTCTTTCTCTCTTGTCCTCTTAAAATATCCTACTGTGCTGTACTCACCTTCCTTCCTGTGATGATGTGAGATGATAAAATGTCTAAGTGATAAGATGAAGTGAGATAAATTATGTAGGCATTGTGACATAGCAGTAGGCTACCATTGACCTTCTAACGGTACATCAGAAGGAGGATTATCTACTTCTGGACCACGGTTGACCATGGATCCACTGAAACTGTAAAAAGCAAAACTGTAAATAATGGGGGGACTACTGTACATGAACTATCCAGAATAGGTAAATCCATAGAGTCAGCGCTGTTTGGTGGTCACCAGGGGCTGAGGAGAAACAGGAATGGGGAGTGACTGCTTAATGAGTAAACAATTTTTTTTTTTTTGGAATAATAAAAATGTTTTGGAATTAGACAAAGATAGTGGTTGCCCAGCACTGAACTGTACTAAATGCCACTTAAATTATGCACTTTTATATGGTTAAGTTTATGTTAAGTGAATTTTATCTCCATTTCTTAAGAAAGAAAGCTCTTAGCTCCAAGAAGATGAAATTGATAGAATACATAATATTTTGTAAACACATTAAAATGAAATGTTAATAAGTGAGGCAAAATTTAAGAATGAATTAGCATTAATACATAGAAAACTAAACAAATAAGAAAAACTAGAAACGCTAAGAAAAGTAATCATTTTAGTCAAGCACAGTATTTTTTTTTAAGGTTATTTATTTATTTATTTAGAGAGAGAGAGAGAGAGAGAGAGAGAGAGAGAGTGCTCAAGCAGGGGAGGGGCAGAGAGACGGGGAGACAGAGAAGCCCAAGCAGGCTCCCCACTGCCAGTGCAGAGCCCAATGCAGGGCTTAATCTCATGAATCATGAGATCCTGAACTGAGCTGAAACCAAAAGTTGGACGTGTAACCAAATGAGCCACTCAGGTGCCTCTATTTTTATTTTTATTTTTTATTTTTTGAAAGAGAGAGCAAATTAGCGAGTGGAGGAAAGAGGCAGAGGGGGAGAGACAATCTTAAGCAGGCTCCATGCTCAGTGCAGAGCCTGATCCCACAACCCTGGAATCGTGACCTGAGATGACATCAAAAGTCACACACTTAACCGACTGAGCCACACAGGCACCCCAGTCATCCATAGTATTTATAAAATTATAGTAATTCAGATATGAATTATATGGTGATGGAGACAGAAAATGTCTGTGGGAGAGAGGGAGAGATGAAAGAACCAGCTCCTGATCTTCCACAGTTCAAATTCAATGAAAAATACCAAAAAGTGAAAAATTTAAAAGTAGAGTACAGAACTACAAAAGACCCCATACTGTCAAGGCAATCTTGAGAAAGAAGAATAAAGCTGGAGGTCCAGATTTCAAGATAAATTACAAAGCTGTAGTAATCAAAACAGTATGGTACTGGAACAAAAACACACACAGATCAATGGACCGGAATAGACAGCCCAGAAATAAACCCACAATCATATGGTCAATTAATCTGTAACAAAGCAGGAAAGAGTACACAATGAGAAAAAGACAGTCTCTTCTACAAACGGTGCTGGGAAAACTGGACAAAACTATGCAAAAGAATAACACTGGACCACTGTCTTAACCATACACAAAAATAAACTCCAAATGGATTAAAGACTTAAATGTAAGATCTGAAACCATAAAACTCCTAGAAGAAAACACAGGCAATAATCTCTCTGATATTGGCCTTAGCAACATTTTTCTCAATAGGTCTCCTGAAGCAAAGGAAACAAAAACAAAAGTACACTATAGGGACTACACCAAAATAAAAAGCTTTTGCACAGTAAAGGAGACCATCAACAAAATGAAAAGACAATGTACTGAATGGGAGAAGATATTTGCAAATCACACATCCAATAAAGAGTTAATATCCAAAATACATGAAAAACTTCTACAACACCAAAAAACAATGATTAAAAAACAGAGGAGCTGAACAGACATTTCTCCAAAGAACACATACAGATAGCCAACAGACACATAACAAGATGTTCACCATCACTAATCATCAAGGAAATGCAAATCAAAACCACAATATCACCTCACATCTGTTAGAATGATTAGTATTAAAAACATAAGAAATAACAAGTGTTGTTGAGGATGTGGAGAAGACGGAACCCTCATGCACTGTTGGTGGGAATGTAAACTGGTGCAACCTCTCAGGAAACAGTATGGAGTTTCCTCCAAATAATTAAACATAGAAACAGCATCCAATCCAATAATTCCACTACTGGGTATTTACCCAAAGAAAATGAACAATAATTTGAAAAGATATAAGCATCCTTATGTTTATTGCAGCATTTAAAAAAAAAAAAGTATTTATTTGAGAGACAGAATGCTCACACAAGCGGGGGAGGGGCAGAGAGACGGGGAGAGAGAGAATCCCAAGCAGGCTCCACGCAGTCAGCATGGAGCCCAGCTTGGGACTCTAACCCATGAACCGTGAGATCACGACCTGAGCAGAAATAAAGAGTCACACACTTAACCACCTGAGCTACTCAGGTGCCCCTACTGCAGCATTATTAACAATAGCCAAGACATCTGGAAGCAACCCAGGTATTCATCGATAGATGAACAGATAAAGAAGATGTGGTATATACGTACAATGGAATATTACTCAGCCATTAAAAAAAGAAAGGGGGAATGAGATCTTACCATTTGCAGCAACAGTGATAGACCTAGAGGGTATTATGCTAAATGAAGTAAATCAAAGACAAAGAAGACAAATACCATATGATTTCACTTATATGTGGAATCTAAAAAGTAAAACAAAGCTGAAACAGACCCATAAATACAGAGAACTGGTGGTTGCCAGAGGGGAAGTGTGTGGGGGGATGGGCAAAATGAATGGAGGAGAGTGGGGTGTACGGGCTTCCAGTTACGGCGTAAGTCAGAGATGAGAGGTACAGTGTGGGTAATATAATGAATGGTACTGTAATAGCACTGGACGGTAACAGATGGCAGCTATACTTGTGGTGAGCTATGAAAGTGATTGCTGAAAAGAAACAAGTTTAAGAGTGCTTAAAAGTTGCCTCTGGAAGTGGGAAATAAGAAATGGGGGTGTAATGCCACAGGGAATTGCTATTTTTGGTAACAAGCTTAAACCTGCAGTGGGAAATAAGAAAAGCCACAGGGAATTGCTATTTTTGGTAACAAACTTAAAACTCAAAGGGAAGTGGAGAAGAAATGGTATATATTTACATCGGTTATGAAAACTAGGCTCACCTGGAGAAACTGTGTGAATTCTGTGTAGTTAAGATGCTTCTTCCGATTATGCCCAAAATGCAGTCGGATAAATTCACAGTCCCAGTTAAAAGGGATATGGTGATGAATAATAGTCTGTCCAAAAATTTCTTTGACATTTTCTTAAAAGGGAAGACAAAAATAAACAAATTATATCTGGAATAAGTAGTTTAGTCCACTGCAATGTTCCTACAGAAAGAAATTAAGAGAAATTTCAAGTCAATATTATCTGCTTCTATTAAGATTAGCTGCAAAATTTTTCGTGCCCAGAAACCCATGCACAGGAACACAATTGATACAAAATATAATTTTACACTTAAGATTGTGTACCATTACATATAAGGCCATGAGATTCTTAATTTCTCTTGATTTAATTTTAATTAGGAAGTGATTTATATCTTGCACTATAAATGGCTGCTACTTTGCATTCCTGTATAAAATCAATAGTGTTTTCCCGGTTCCTCAAGGAGTCGAATTAAGCCCTTTATCAGAAGCATGAATACCTAAATTACAGTATAATGCAATATTTGTCATACTAAGTATGGTTTGATTGAGGCTTGATTATTACATTCACACTAGCCTGAATCTGTCTATTGAAGATAGGTATAAGAAATACTACCAAAAGCGTATCATTAGCTCAGCAGCAAGCACCTTATTAAAAGCTTCTGATATTGTCAAAAATATGGTCTTGACACAAAGCTACAAAATCCCCATAAAAAGCATGATTATTAGTCTCAACTATTAAAATATTTTAAGATAAGTGAAATTAGTGATTCACTTTTAAATAAAGAAGGACTAAACACAGTACACTAACTTTAAGATAGGAACCAGTCACACTGTGTAAATATACAACCAAAACCCTCTGACAGCTGGTCTTCATGCACTAACAATGTCAGTCACTTTCTTACACAGTTCTACACTTATTATAAAAGTCAATTCACAAATGACTGGTACATTAACAAGCATAGACTGGATAGCCTAATTTAGAAGCTCATGCCAAAAAAAAAAAAAAAAAAGTCATTAACAAAGTTAAGAAAGCAGGAAGCCTGTTTTATTGATGTCTTAAGAACAAAATTATTTTCAAATGTAAGCCAATTAGTGGAAGCGTTTTACCATCCATAGCTACAATTTTACTAATTAGCAAATACAAGTTTAATGTTTTATAATCTCCAACTATGCTACTTTCTCTACTTTCTGTAAATTCTTTGAATAAGATACTGATCTCATATTGTAAATGGTTTAATGGATTCCCTTTAGTTTTATATACCATTTTTTTCTTGATAAAAGCATTACTGGGGTGGGAAGGGGGAGGTGGAAGAGAGTGTAAGAATTCTGAACTGGAAATCCTACCAGTCTGGACTCAATATAACAGCTCCGAATAGGTCACTGCTATCAGTAAGTTGGAAGAAGGCATTGGATGTCACTGGGGAGATGGGATTCTCATCTTTTCTTTCAAATGGAATATAGCATTTATTTCTTGCCTAGTTAGCAATACTATATCATAATTTTCAAACCACATTAAAATATTTTCACCTTCCATAAACACAAATTAAATATATGGGGTTTTGTTTCTAAAAGCAAAAACAAACAAACAAACAAAAACAAAAAAACAAAAACTCAGTAGCAATTCATGGGATAGATCTTGGCTTTTAACCAATATAAAAGTTTACCCTCAAATCTATGTGGAATATCAACAGTTGTAAAATATGTCAAAGTTTATAAGATAACTAATAAGGGTTACCAAAAATAGAGCTAAATATATTAAGAGAGATCAGCAAAGATTTTTTTAGGATCTTTTTTTAAATAATTAGCTGCTTTATTCCCAAATTAATTACTTTGATTTCTTATTTTTAAGATCCAACAAATAGTGTTAAACTAATAAGACACAAAGAAATTAAGGGAAAGCAGAATAGAATAACTTAAACTACTACATATATTTAATTTAAATATTAAGATTATGAAAGGGAATACATTTTTTATAACCTTTATTTTAAAGGTTACAAATCCTAAAACTCAACTATTTGACAAGAAATGTACATACTGCTACCTAGATTAAGTTTTAAACAATGGTGGAATAAAACTGAATTCCCTTTACATGATCAGAAAATATTAGAATATTACTGTGAAATTAATCAAATACAATCAAAGATTCAAAAGCTTTCAAACTATGAAAATTTACTTAATTATGAAAATTGTTTTCTACTATCACAAAAAGGATAAACCGAAGTTATAATGTCGAATTTACATTCAGAAAAAGTTCCATAATAAAAACTTTAACTAAAATCCTATTTTGTAAACTTCCTAGCAACCTCTAGCTAAGATCTTGGAATATCTTTGAAACAATTAAAATGATAGCTTAAATTACTCATAGTAATCTTCCCAAATATTGAAGTGTCATTTTCCATGACTATTTGTTTCAACATTTCCTACTTCTCCCAAAGTGGTCATTGATAGCTTTGGACATGATTTTATTATAAGCATTAATATATGCTGTTTTATTTACCACCCCCCAGACACTTAGTTATTTTGACTATGTCACAGGCTACAACTATAGTTACTAGGACTAACAAAATTTCAAACCTACTTTGGCACCTCTTGATGTGTCCCACTTCCTTTCTGTTATTATTTTACTACCAACTGCCTAAGGCTAATTCAGGAAGCTTATAAAAATAATTAGTACAACTATTATTTTAAAATCCAATTCATAATTACCACTTTACCAGGATGTGCTTATCCAAAAAAAAAAAGTTATACAAAAGCTCCAGAACTGGAGAGCTTCTACTTGTGTGAGGCAACAGCTCAAACATGTGATGCTCTCTTTATCCAGTTTTATCCGGTTCTGCATGACATAAAAGGGAACCCCAATAATCTCAAATATTCCCAATACATCTAACTGAAAATGCATAGCAAGTCCCCCCCCACCCCCACCCCCACCGCCCCCACAGAGAATCCCGTCTTTCCAGTGGCAAACAAGGGTCTTTAGCTCTAAATAGCACTCCTTGGAGTATTATCTCAGTGGCCATAGTTCTGGCCTGGATGAAAGGGCTATGACAGTCACATCTTATTGGCAGCAAGATCATGATCTACTGTTTTATACTAGGTTGGTATTGCTACGGGATATAGGAATCCATTCGTTTTCTGACATATAGAAAACAATAGACCACTTTTTCACTTCCTGCAGAGCATGGGCTTATGAAAGAGATGGTTTATAATTCCTCTTGAAAAGGGAGTTGGGGCCAGATACAAAAGTAGCCTGTCATTATGTTCTCTTTGCTCAAAGGAAAGGAGTATGATTTGTCAGGAGGGCAGGTAATGGTGACAACTGTGATTAAGTAAAAATGTTCACAGACGTATAACATTAGTCAGTTCAGCTGTATCAGTCACTTATGATGATTGGACTAGATGAATTACACATTGAAGCATATATATTATGTAAATATGTCTTAACAGAGGTTTTAATTTCCCCAACAGCCCACAATGTGTCTCCCCATCTCATCCACCCTCATCCCTCCCCTGGTCCTTATGGGAGCTTCCTACTGGTCTTGTTCACCTTTCTTCAGTACAAAATTACCTCTGACCGGGGCTGGCACTCTTCTCCAAGACTGCCGCCATGCCTGTTCCATGAATGAGCCTGGAAGGAGCTGCTGTACCAACGGTGTGGCCAGAGAACTCCTCCTGTAGGTATACAAGCCATCAGCCCTGTGACACAGCCCACCTACCATCAGCCCAACGACATCCTGATTCCAAGGATTCCAGCCCAGCAGGAGCCACTGCTTCCAACTTAAGAGGCTTGAGACCAAACATTTTTATTGTCAGTGGGGGTGGGGGCGGGGGAGTCCTCAATAGCTCAGTTTCATCTGCATAGTTCTTAAAGTGAAGTCAGAGAGGCTTTTAGAAGGACTCCCACCAAAACAGTGAATTCCTTGTGTATAACTGAACAAAAACAATGGCGAGACTTGTGGAAGTAAAGAGTTTTTCAGTGAAGGAAAACTTGGGGAGAAAGAAGAGGAACAACTAAGAGACCAAAAAAGAAAACAAAGGAAAACAAACAACAACAACAGAATGTTCAACAACAGGAACTTGGTAGAGGAAGTCCCAACCAAAATAGCATGTAGACTCAGTCCCAGACTACTAGGTTCTACTTCCAGTTGGGTCATTAATTTCCTAGGTGACTTCCTCTGTTTCTCTAAGCAAAAGTATTTCTATTAATCCTTTACCTACCTCCAGAAGGGACTACCATACAATTAGTCAACAGAGTAGTCCTGCTGCCAAATATATGTGAAGGTCCGTTTCTCAGGAAGGATGAGTTTACATTTAAAGAGCATCTATTACTATAGAAACTAGATGCTTCACCAGTCTATCACCAAATGCATAAAAACTAATAACACTATGACCTTTTTTTTTTAACCTTAAACTCTAAGCTACTCTAGTAGCCTTCAGTATTAACAGGATTTTTTTTCTGCAATATCTGAAAGGGGTCTCAAAATTCTTACTGATTTATTTTGAACACCCAGGTGAAGCTCTAATTCTTACTAGACCAAATTAGGTATTGGTTACCATTAGATTTTCATAGTATTCCATGTCTACAGCTTTGTTCCCACTGAGAGAGGGTAATTTTTCACATCTAGACTTCCATCTCCCGAACCTTTTAAAAACAGCGGTGGTTATGCCTAAGCCACCCCAATCTATTCTTCCCTTCAGGGAAAAAGAGTCTATTTTAAAGGCACAAATGGAACCCATTTCTATTTGCTGTATTTAATGACAATCAAAAACAGTACCAAATCAAAAGGAATCCCTGCTTTTTCAGGGTTCTACAGTGAGGGGATAAAGATGTGCCCTTGAAAAAAATCACTTTGGAGAGGTCCCATTCCTAGGCAAGCGCTTTGGAACACAATGCTGATGAGATTTTAATAAAAAACTTAGACTGTACAACATATCTTATATTCATTTATTAGTTAATAGACAGGAGTTGGGGTTTCATTTTTTTTAGAAGGATTACATCTTTGTTAACGCAATGGGCTTTTATTTTTTAAATGTGGGACAAATGCAAGGCAGCTACTGACAACACAATGTAGTATAACTGGTTATCTAGGTTACCTCAACCTAATTCTATCAAGCAGAATACCCAGTACACTAGAGGCTAGTAGTGAGACCAAGGCAAGTTTAGACTGTATCTAGCACACACCAATCATGCAACGGCCTCCACAAGGCTCAACAGTGGCAGTAACAGATATATAAGCCATTAAGTAATTATCCACAGCATGCATTAGAAATTTTATTAAAAGAACATCAAAGAGGAAACAACTATGGTTTTATTCACTCTTTTAAAAACTCCAGAACCCTCTCCTGCGCTTGCTTGCACATTCTGAAATGGATTACCGAGGTCTCAATGTAAGTCTTCTCCCCCAAAGTAGAGGCATCTCTAACAATTAAAAAACAGAAACAAAAAACTTGTCCAGCACTCAAGTAAATGTTGTTCGATATTCCTATTTACATAAATACTTGCAAAAATGTACACAACTTAAGTATCTAATCTGATGTGTATTAAAAAGCGTATCTAAAAAAACAAAAGCATAGATGAGAACAATATATACAAATACACAGATAATAACATCATCATCATAGTCCACGAGATACCAATGGCATAACAGTCCCCCCCCCCCCCCACTCCATTACACCTGGCATCCAATATTCTCTCCCACCTTTCTCTCCTGGTGTGCACAAGAGAAAATTGTACTTTAAATAAATTCTAAACTAGAAAATACAAGGCCATTTGGTGAAAAGGATTTACAGTTAGAATGGATCTATAATTTCCTTTTACCTAAACATATATCTATAAATACATAAGCACAATTCATTTTATTAAGTGGATACAAACATGAAAACTGACCTTTAACACAGATCCAAAATCCTATAAAAATAAACTCCAAGTTAATTAGTTCCTTATGCTGAAATTCTGTAGTCTTGAAAACAGCCTGTAATGAGTAGGCCTTAGAAATCTTGTTAAATGGCATTTGTAACAGTTTCAATGCTTTTCCTCTTTCCTTAATAATATAAAATTAAACTTTCTCTCCTTCATTATGATTTTTATTTAAGAAAATTTGTCTAAAATGAATCCTCAAAACCAGGGAGGCAAGACAGGAAGGGAAAATGGTCAAGGTCCCCAAGAAACAGATGACCATCATCAAGACAACCACCCAACTGGCCAGGGGCTCCAAGAACAATGTTGAAAGGGCATTCAGCAGTACCTCATTCCATAGGAATCTTCCTATCTCTACATTATGAAGCAGAAGAATGAAAGCAGGATTTTGGAGGGTTCATATGTTTATTTTTCAGGTCATATCAGGAGCTATAACAACTGAAACTGATTTGTTTTGCTTCTAATCCTAATTATATTTTCTTAAAATTCTAACTCATGAATCATAGTCTGGGAGAAAAACAAAAGATCTTTAAAATGCTAAAGTTGGGATCTAATAACTACAAGCTCTCATTTGCATGAAATAAATGTGTTCATAAACCACTCAACTGCTTCTTATACCCATTTTAATCTACTAATCAACACTGGCATGGGTCTCTATTGTTAGTCAACTGGATGAACTGACTTGAGTGACTTGTTTTTTAAAATAGA
The DNA here is from genome assembly GCF_018350175.1 of Felis catus. NCBI lineage: Eukaryota > Metazoa > Chordata > Mammalia > Carnivora > Felidae > Felis > Felis catus. The sequence goes on from NC_058375.1 coordinate 160,359,215, forward strand.
AATTGCGAAAAGCATCAAATGGAGATGACACAAAGAACCATGATACCAAGGTAGGAAGGACAAAAGTCCCCACAATTTGGTTTTGGGAAATCTAATTCTTAAAACAATGGATACATGATAGAAGCACAGGTCTACCATCACTAATACAGATATTTGTATGGAAGTATTTCCCAAGTATTGCTGCACATTTGGAAGTGAGACATGTGAGAATGTGTGATACCTATTGAAAACAGAAAATGCAGCATTATTAGTGGTCTGGAGTTAATGCTGAGTGATGAGATAATAAGGTTTTATATTTTAAACTACAGAATTTGGGTGCTTCTGGGAAAAATCAACCTTCTTTACGAGGCAGAGTGGCCAGAGCTTGCTCCAAAGCAGGAGTATGCCAACATGGATACAGAAACCTAAGGAGTTCTGCATAGGTAATGATTTGGGGAAATCTTACACTGACAACAACTAGGTCAATGGACAAAAGGAAACAGTCAATGCCAAGCTAGAAAATGTGCCCACTAAAAGCATTAAAGAGCACCACTGGTCCTTCTAATACCTGTATTTTCTCACCATTCTTTTCATGGCAGTGATACTTCCTCCTTTGGGTGTAACTGAAGGATTTTTTTTAGAAGACAAATTCTGTGGTGAATAAATATTTAGCTCAGGGAAAGCCTGATTTTCAAGAGTCTCTCTACAACATATTGATGCAAATTCACCCTATAAAAGGGGCTCAAGTTCAGCTTTACAAGATAAAAAAGTTCTGGAAATCTGTTTCACGACTATGTGAATATACTCAATGCTACTGAACTGTACACTGAAAAATGGTTAAGATTTTATGTGTTCTTGTATCACAATAAAAATATATAAATATTTTTTTAAAAAGAAGAGGATTCAAGGTCTTTGAAAACACTGCATTGTTTTTATTGAAAAACCTGTTGCAGGAAAAATTAGCAGATACGGTAAACATAAACTAATTTCTGCAAATAAGCGTCTTTAAAAACTAAAACATACATGGCTACAAACAGAAATTCTAGTTTATATGCTTGTCAAACACTGATCTTGTGCTAGATTATACGCCTAGCAAAGGATTTATATCAATTTCTATATTTAACACAAATGTTAGTTTCAATGTTCTAGGCTTGTTTCCTAAAATCAAAAATTTACAATGGTGATTCAGAGAATGCTAACTATTGTTAACTCCCTCCTTCAGTTCCATTCTTGGTGTTACATCGTAGCACTTTTCCAAACTGCTACTGAGGAGCTATGCACTCTCTACCCAAAAATCCCTTCAAGAATGATATGATTATTCCATGTTGTTCCTCGTCTGTTTCATAAAGAATTTTGCTCAGGCTAGCCCAGAGCAAGAAAAGTTTACACCACATATTTTTGGAATGTAAAAGTGTCAATAAATGACTCAATGAGCAAAGATTCCTTAATTTTTTGCAATTGTCTAATGCTTTAAAGAAAATACACCATTTTAATTTTATCTGTGTAAATTCTTTGAGGAAATCAATACTTCACTTATTAACTAGCTCCTAGATAATCAGCAATTTATATGCATTTACTAGATTTAGCAATTAAAGACTGGACCAGCTTCACTAACTTCACTTATCCCTTATAATCTTTTTTTTTCCTTACCAAATGTCACCTCTCCATTTCCACTCTTGTCAAACAACTGGAAAGCCACTATGAACATAGAATCTGGAGCACACAAAACAGATTCAAATGCCAAGAATTCTTGATAGGAGATCAATCTGCAACAAAATATAACATGTTATTGGCTGGTAAAGAAAGGGAAAATATCAGGCATTTAACCTGTCTTTACTGTATGAACTATAGCTCAGGGTAACCACACAATTGGTAAAGGGAAGTCATCTGGAATTTGCTTCAAAATAATCCAGGAGATGAAAAATATAAATAAAACAAATTTAATAATTATTTTAATAATTACCCAAACTTGGTGATGAGGATATTGAATTTGCTACACTAGTCTGGGTTTTATAGGCTTGAAATGTCAATAATACATTTTTTAAAGGAAGATTCAAAACAAGAGGAGGGAAACTAAAGCACATGGAGTCCTAGATTACTCAGGGTTGTGAAATTGGCCAGTGGCCAAAATTATACTAAAATTGCCTTCAATGATCTTATACAGTTGGCATATGCTAGTACATAGTTTAGAGTCATCTTCCATAGCAAGCTTGCTGCAAACATCCCACACCATGTTGCTGCTATTGGTAAGTGACTAATATCCAAGTAACAGCATTATAAAAATCTGGTTTTTTATAAATATATAAATACATGTAGTTATTTATTTACGTATTCATATTAGTAATGGTGCTGCCTTTTATTCTCAAATGGCCTGGTTTGGACAATACATTTATAGTCACCCTATCAAAAGGAATAGACCTAATCTTAACGTGGCTTCTTGCCCCTCAGGATCTGATCTCTGTATGCCTCCCCTTTGTTCTCTGCACTCCAACCCACTCTTTTTCAATCCCTGCTCCTTCCACCCAGGACCATCACACAACATTTCACTTTCCTTGGAATGATCCCACCATCTCCAAACTTCTGCCCATTTAATTTGTACCCATCCTTACATAGCCCAGATCAAATATCATTTCCTCAAGACAACCAACCAACCATCTCACAGTCTCGAGATGATTTCACTTACCCTTTACAGCCTTACAGCAGCACACTGTACCTTTTTAGTGCCCCTTGCAAAATTTTTATTAAAATAGTTATGTGGGGCGCCTGGGTGGCTCAGTCGGTTGGGCAACCGACTTCGGCTCAGGTCATGATCTCACACTCCGTGAGTTCAAGCCCCGCATCAGGCTCTGTGCTGACAGCTCAGAGCCTGGAGCCTGTTTCAGATTCTGTGTCTCCCTCTCTCTCTGACCCTCCCCCGTTCATGCTCTGTCTATGTCTCAAAAATAAATAAACGTCGAATAAAAAAAAATTTTAAATAAATAAATAAATAAAATAGTTATGTAATTCATTGTTTAAAGTCTGATTTCCTGCGAGAAGATAGGCTTGTCACAGAGCACAAGTTTGATTCAGGTAAGAACTTGTAAATATTCTTGAATGAACTCAATTTATAATATACGGCTTTTATTTATTTATTTAAGTGTTTATTTTTGAGAGAGACTGAGTAAGCGGGGAGGGACAGAGAGAGAGGATTCAAAGTAGGCTCTGCACTGTCAGCGGAGAGCCCAAAGTGGGGCTCAAACCCATGAACTGTGAGATCATGACCTGAGCCGAAGTTAGACGCTTAACTGACTGAACCACCCAGGTGCCCCAAGAATATATGGCTTTACAGAGAGCTATATTTCTCAACACAGATTTAGGAAAATGACTACATTTTACATTTCATTTTATGTCTCCATTCATCTAAGACATATTTTACATTTGTAGTTTCCTTTTCCATTACTTGTAACACTCTGAATTATGTTTAAGTTACACAAATTACATTATATCCAAAGCAATGGTGCATACTATGCCTTTTCCCTTTATTGAGGGAAAGGCTTTGTGGTGGTATGATTCAGGGCACTAAAGACTATGCCTTCACTGTGCCCCTGCTGAAGAATCTTTGGTGGAATTAGGAGCTTAAGTGCCTAATGAATCCTGGGAAGAACAACCCAATAAACTGTTTATCAGGTCACCTTTCATAATACATTTTATGCATTGGTATACTACTAAAAACACAAAAGCGTGGTTATCATTACACAAATTTTCAGGTAGTAAAAACAAATGAAGTTATAACATATCAGGTATCATCATCTACACACTCCTAAAAAGCACTGAGTCCTATGAGGTTTTAATAACAATGTATAACACAAGGGTTGCCTGGCTCTGGCTCAGTCGGTACAGCATGTGTCTCCTGATCTCAGGGTTGTGAGTTCAAGCTCCATGTTGGGTGTAGAGATTATAAATAAACTTAAAAAAAAAAAAAAGAATATATAACACAAATACAGTAATGATATAGGGATGACTTAGAGAAGGCCTTCATTTTCTACATTATGTAATTCTATGTTTGAAATTTTTATCATGAAGAATTAGCATTATTCTTTTGATTATAAGAGTAATTTAAAAACTACAAAGTAATTAGGCTGATTATGAATTAAAAATAAAAAAAAAAAACCTGTAACATCATGGTTTTTCCAAAATAGTCTCAGGAATCTGACATCAAAAATACAATTACCCTAAAATACAGAATATGTAGCTTTAAAATACATTTCATACTCAGTAGTAAAACTTTTCTCTATGAGAAAAGGTAAGACTTTTTCCTTAACTAGCAAAGGTCATAAATGGTCGGCTGGCAGAGTAAATTTAGCCCACACATGTTTTCTTTGGCCATGCAAAGAATAGTATTTTTAGTTACATTAGTTGCCAACATTAGGAAATTATAAATATTTCACACAAATATCCAGCTTTCTGGTTTCCCTTGTTAAATTGTGAGCAAGGGCAACCAGCTTCTGGTCCCAATACTTTTCATTCCACCAGTCTCCTGGAGCCAAAGTGGAAGCTACCTCTTCAGGGACAGCAGGGCCCATCAGTTATCTACACCTGCCCCTGGGGACCATCCCCGTGAGCTCGAGCCCCATGTCGGGCTCTCTGCTGTCAGCACAGACCCTGCTTTGGATCCTCTGTCCCTCTCTCTCTCTCTGCCCTGCCCCTGCTCATGCTCTTTCTCTCAAAAATAAATAAAACATTAAAAAAACAATTAAAAAAGAAGATATTGGGGGAATCCTCAACCAATCCTCAATACTCACTTACCTTTGTTACACAGAGTGATTTATTTGAAGAAAGATCAATTAAGAAACACAAAGGCATCAGCAACTTAAAAATTAAGTCACTTCATATTAATCGGCCTTAAAAAGGAACGAAATTCTGACACAAGCTGTAGCATGGGTGAATCTTGAAAACAACAGGCTAAGTGAAATCAAACACGAAAGGACAAATAATACATTATTCCACTTACATGAAGTATCTAACATAGTCAAACACATTAGAAACAGAAAGTACAATAGTGATTACTAGAGGCTGAGTATCGGGACAAAACAGGAACTCACTGTTTCATGGGTACAGAGTTTCAGTATGAGAAGATGGAAAAAAAAAAAAAAGGTAGAATGGATAGTAGTGATGGTGGTACAACAATATGAATATACTTAATGCCACTGAAATATATACTTAAAAATGGTTAAAATGATAAATTGTATTATATATATATTTTAATACGGTAAAAAGTCACCTGAGATTACCCAAGTATAGGCATTTATTAGAACTCAGCAAATGCACCTTTAAGTTTTGTATTTGTCACTGTGGGTAAATTTTACATATAAAGAAAACACTCAAAACAAATACTGAAATCCAGTTAATAATATGCATGCTGAAATGTGTAAGAAAAGTATCAGTGTTCGCAATTTACTTTGAAATGGGTGAAAAAACAAGATGGATTGATGTAAAGATAGATATATGAAAAACGAAGCATAGAAAAATGTTAATGGTAGAACATGATGAGTATGTTAAGTATACACTGTAAAATACCTTCAACCTTCCTGAATGTTTGAATTTTCATAATAAAATATTGGGAAGAAGTAGGAGGTGAGGGTAATGGACCATTTTGTCTCTCTGATATGCTCCCTATCTATCTTTAGCCCATAGGCCTTTTATACCACATGACAGTGGAACAATACTTTTCATAAAGCAAGAAATGGCCTGTTTATCTGCTAACATAAAGCAAACGTGTTCTGGAATAATTTTTAAGGCTCTTTTTCCTTTATCCTGCTATGAATTCCTCTATTGTTAGAAGGCCTTGATCAAGACTTAAGCAGCGCCAATGCAAACCACAAGACGCTAACTGGAGTGAAGAAACCACTGCTAAGTTCATAGTTTAATAAATTGTTTGTTTTCTTTCAATAAGGATGGGGTGGCACCTTCACTTTTTACCATACCTGCTGCTTGACTTTTTACAAAGAACATGTATTCATTTTATACTCTGAAATAATGGATTTTACGGGAGCCTGGGTGGCTCAGTCGGTTGGGCATCCAACTTCAGCTCAGGTCAGGATCTCGCCATTTGTGGGTTCGAGCCCCGCGTCGGGCTCTGTGCTGATAGCTTGGAGCCCGGAGCCTGCTTCGGATTCTGTGTCTCCCTCTCTCTCTGCCCCTCCCCTGCTCACATTCTGTCTCTATCTCTCTCTCAAAAATAAATAAACATTAAAAAAATTTTTTTTGAAATAATGGATTTTATGAATTGGATGTTTTAAAATTTTTCTACAAAGTTCCTTTTAAATTTACTGAATGGAAACTAATAAAATTTCAAAATATTAATATGTTAATTTTGCAATTTTTAAAACCATCAAGATTTTTGCATAAAAGGTTTTTCTACATGCATCATTTTTTTTTTTAATTTTTTTTTTCAACGTTTATTTATTTTTGGGACAGAGAGAGACAGAGCATGAACGGGGGAGGGGCAGAGAGAGAGGGAGACACAGAATCGGAAGCAGGCTCCAGGCTCTGAGCCATCAGCCCAGAGCCTGACGCGGGGCTCAAACTCACGGACCGCGAGATCGTGACCTGGCTGAAGTCGGACGCTTAACCGACTGCGCCACCCAGGCGCCCCATCATCATTTTTTTTATATACATGTAGAAGAGTAAAGGAAAGCAGTTATGAAAAACTAAAAGAGAAAAGTAATAGTTTTACACATTATAGACTAGAGCTTCCAGATGAAATTCTGGCCAGAGCTAAATATAGAAACTATAATTCTAGAAGTTACAGCTTCAAACAAGCAACTGTCTAAACACTTTAGATTATATCACACAAGAATAGTTCCTGAAATCTTCATTTAATGCATAAAATCATTTTGCCTTTCATTATAAAAGCACAATTTCAAAGTTTAAGCCACAATTTCACAAATAACATTTGACTAATGACTTTTACTTTAGACAACCCATCATGCTATTTATACCATACGATGTTGCTTCTACATGGTTCTGCACAACAAACACCTATATCAAAACACTCCTGCTTATTTTACTATCTATTGGAGGAAAAGGAATGCGGAAGAGGAGAAAGGGGGTGGTTTACATGCTAAGAAAACATGCAGCAGAGGGTGAGGCGGTCCAGGGTACAAAAAGGTATGGTACTGACCTCTCTCAAACCTGCTTTTCCCACATACTTAATTAAATCACTTAGACCTCTGTATACTAGTGCTATTAAGATTTGGTTTTGATAATTATAAACAACCTATGTGATGCTACTTCAAATTATAAGACTCTCATCAAAAAAAAAAAAAACACAAAAACTACAACAGAACCAAGGAATACCTCTTGGGGCTATAAAAAAAATGTACCAACTACATACACTATTCTAATCTTTGATCACTGTCCTTGGTAAAGGAGTGGGAAACAGAAAGTGGGGAAGAAAGAGAACATCATTTTTTAAAAAGATGATTAAAGAAGGAAAATGGACTAAAAATTAAGAGAATTTTGTGTTATTGGGCAAATCAATCAATCTCTCTAGGCCTCATTTTCCTTAAACGTTAAATGAACAAGAGTGACTACTTGGAATAAGTTAAACATCATCAAAACCTTTCATTTTCTTGGGGCGCCTGGGTGGCTCAGTCGGTTGGGCATCCGACTTCAGCTCAGTTCATGATCTCACGGTCCGTGGGTTCGAGCCCCGCGTCGGGCTCTGTGCTGACGGCTAGGAGTCTGGAGCCTGCTTCGGATTCTGTGTCTCCCTCTCTCTCTGACCCTCCCCCATTCATGCTCTGTCTCTCTCTGTCTCAAAAATAAATAAACATTAAAAAAAAATAAAAATAAATAAAAAAAACCTTTCATTTTCTTGAATTACAAGTATTTTTTTAAAGGTTTTTTTTATTTTTTTTTGAGAGAGAGAGACAGAGAGCAGGGGAGGGGCAGAGAGAGAGGGAGAGAGAGAATCCTAAGCAGGTTCCACGCTCAGCACAGAGCCCAGTGCAGGGCTCGATCTCACAATGGTGAGATCATGACCCGAGCCAATATCAAGAGTCAGACACTTAACCAAGCGAGCCACCCAGGCACTCCATCTTCAATTGCAAGTATTAAAGAAACTTCAGCAATGATACTTAACCTTTTTTGAAGTCACAGGTCCTTCTGAAAACCTGGGATTTCTCCCGAGAAAAACGCAGATACAAATTCACTCATTTTGCATGATATTTCAGCAACTTCAGGAACCCCTGAAGACTATCCATGAATAAGAGGTTAAGAATTGCTGTGTTTCTAGAAAATTCCAGCTTTCTCTGCTTTTACAAATTACCTATATGTTTCATAAACTCACTGATAATTTTTATGATCTGTTTTTTTTAATGTTTATTTATTTTCAGAGACAGTGAGCGTGCAAGTGTGGGGAGGGGCAGAGAAAGAGGAGAGAGAGAAATCCAAGCAGGCCCCACGCTGTCAGCACAGAGCCCAATTCGGGGCTCCATCTCAGGAATCAAACTGTGAGGTCATGACCTGAAATGAAATAAAGAGTCCGATGGGTGGACAGATGTTTAACCAACTGAACCATGCAGGTACCCTATGTGATCTAGCTCTTTGAATCAGATTTCCTACAGAACCCAATCTGACTAATTCCAAAGAGAGGAAAAAGGAAGCTTAAGAAGTTTTTAAAATCTGAAATAGGAAAGATTTACCTTTTACAAAGAGAAATAGATTTGTCTTTAAGTGAACACTATTAACATTATCAGATACTTTCCTAGCCAAAACCCATCTTTGATCTATTCTACTCTGGCAACTTAAACCCTTGATTCCATTCAACCACATCAACAATGCAACGGAGTCTGGGAGAACCACATGAAGCTTCAAAACAAACACACTGAGAAAGATGAGCAAAAATGGTCACAAAAGAAGCATCTGAGAAGATATGGGTACTCTGAAAGCAGGTCTCAGGCCAAATTAATGACAACAAATACCATCCTAGTTTTTAAAAGAGCTAAATATATATGTTACCTTTAATAATTTTGAAGAACGAATTCTGATTAAAAATAATTTTCATATGCATTACTGTCTAATGACTGTTAAGAAATCCAATGACTAAGTGGTTTATCATAGCTTATCAGCTGATTTCACTTTTTTTTTTCAATGAAAGGGACACTTTATTGAAGTCCCAGGGCCCTGGGTCTTGGGCAGAAGGCATCCCTGCGAGTAAAGGAAGAGCCGGTAGACAGGCCTTATTTGACCTTCTTAGGGCGTGGGTTGTTGGTGTGGCCACACTTCTTGCGGCAGTTAACTGCACAGGGATGCAACACTTGTGGCAGATCATCCTGTCGCAGTTGTATTTCTGGGCCAGCTGGCAGAGGGAAGGCTGAATGACGCCACCCGCAGGCAAAGCACCAAGTATAGGGTGGACTCTTTCTGGGTATTGTAGTCTAATGAAGTGCAGCCATCTTCCAGCTGTTTGCCAGCAAAAATCAGACACTGCTGGTCAGGCGAGATGCCCTCCTTGGCTTGGACTTTGGCTTTGACATTCTCACTAGTGTCACTGGGCTCAACCTCGAGGGAGATGGTCTTGCCCATCAGGGTCTCCACAAAGATCTGCGTCTGCAATGCTGCCACCAAACCGTTGGGAACCTAGTTTTGACTTTTTTTTTTTTTAAGTTTATTTATTTTGAGAGAGTGTGCACGCGCACAATCGGGGAAGGGGCAAAAAGGGAAGGGGACAGGGGATCCAAAGCAGGCTCTGCGCTGACAGCAGAGAGCCTGACATAGGGCTCCAACTCACAAACCGTGGGATGGTGACCTGAGCCAAAGTTAGATGCTTAACGGACTGAGCCATCTGGGCACCCCTGATTTGACTTTTTAAAAGACTAATCACGAAATGTATGCAAGTTCCCCAACATCTACCACTGACAAATTACATAAAATCTTTATCTAAGATATAAAATATTCAAATTTCATGCACTATACTAGATTTTGTGGGAAAATATGAATACTAACCCTAGTTTCAAAGAACTTAGATATCAACATTTCTAGTTTAACTATAGTCTCCTAGTTTACAATATAGTCTCTAGTTTATAATAGTCTCCTAAACGTATTTCATTGCATGCAAATCTTGCCCTATTTCAACCTACCATTTTTTAAAAATCTCATCATATCTGCAGTAGTATCTTTTTTTTTTTTTTAATTTTAGAGAGAGGGAGCATGAGTCGGGGAGAGGCGCAGAGGGAGAGAGAATCCCAAGCAGGCTCCACACCCAGCATGGAGCCTGTTGCAGGGCTCGATCCCACAACCCTGGGATCACCAACTGAGCCACCCAGGCACCCTATGGAAAATAACTTTTAACAACTCCTCATTGCCTAGTTTTTCACACAACTACCTCTACAGGTAGGAGAAAGAACCTGGGCCTTTGAAGGCCTGAGGATGTAGCTTGGAACTCACAAAGCAAGAAAAAATTTTCTTTATAATTCATAAGAATACTCCATTTGTTCTATAATACAGTCATATTTGATCTTAACTTAAAAACGGTGTGCTTGGGGCGCCTGGGTGGCGCAGTCGGTTAAGCGTCCGACTTCAGCCAGGTCACGATCTCGCAGTCCGTGAGTTCGAGCCCCGCGTCAGGCTCTGGGCTGATGGCTCAGAGCCTGGAGCCTGTTTCCGATTCTGTGTCTCCCTCTCTCTCTGCCCCTCCCCCGTTCATGCTCTGTCTCTCTCTGTCCCAAAAATAAATAAACATTGAAAAAAAAAAAATTAAAAAAAAAAAAAAACGGTGTGCTTTTTCCCCTTGAGTAAAGTGACACTCTAGTAAGATGCACCTTGCTATTTCTGTGACTGCACACACCCATACACTGCCAGGCTAAAAATACCTCCAAGACTAAGTCACGAGCCTACAGGATACAGTCAAAGCTTAGCACAGACGGTCCCCAGTTCCACTTCAACCACAATTCCAAGAGTAACAAGGCAAAACCACAGCCACACCAAGGTACATGTAACACAACCTCTTCAATGTCACTCCCCAAGACACACACACACACCACTGCTATTCCCTTTCCTGGAATTCTCCCAGCTTATCCAACCACCAGCAACTTCCCGTTCATCTTGCCAGATTTCACTCAAGTATCTCTTCTATGATGCTGTCCTGACCACCCAAAACAGAGTTAACTATGCCTTCTTGGGTGTCCTTTGTATCTTTCATATACTTCTATTACAGCATCTTATACCCAAAGTATTCTTTTCTTTGTTCACTCATCCTTCTTCTCACTAGGCCATGAGTTTCTTCTTAAGGCCAAGAACCCCATTTTTTTAAATTTATTTTTTTAATTTGTATCCAAGTTAGTTAGCATATAGTATAACAATGATTTCAGGGATAGATTCCTTAATGCCCCTTACCCATTTAGCCCATACCCCCTCTCACAACCCCTCTAGTAACCCTCTGTTTGTTCTCCATATTTAAGAGTCTCTTATGTTTTGTCCCCCTCCCTGTTTTTATATTATTTTTGCTTCCCTTCCCTTATAGAACCCCATTTTATTTATGTTTGTATTACTAAAGCCCAACAGTGCCTGGCTAATGGTGGTTGTTCAATAAATGTTTGTCAAATAAATGAGTAGACAGATAAATTAATAAATACTACTAAGTTCTTCCCTGATTCATTCTTCTTCATAGCACTTCTAACCTAACATGCTATAATTTACTTTTAAATTTTTGTATTGCTTTTGCATTTATCACTTTACTCGCTGATGTAATTCCAGTCCTTAGAACATTAGAAAACATAGTAGGTACTCAATGTTTGTTGAATGAATGAAAGAAAACCATTCTGTTCAGATTATTCAATACAAAATATGGTTCTCCATATATAGTTTACTTCCAAAAAAAAACCAAGAAACAAATGCTAGTTTTGCCCAATCCTTGATAATGGCAGCAAGTAATACTTCTTATAAACTTCTAAGAAAAGATAATGGTTTATTAATATTAAAATTCCAGGTGGTCATAGGTAAACTTAGGGTGTTCCTATTTTTTGGTAAGATATTGCAGAACATTCATTTTCAAAAAATGTATAAAGGTTCTTACCCATCCTTGGTTTGATCGGCTACTCCTGCCAAGAGCTGCACGACCTTCGGATTACTATTTGGATCATTATACAGTCCAAGATAGCGCTGGACAAAGTCTTCTGGGGTCATGTAATGCTCTCCATCAACCTCAGTACTGGCATACTAAAAAATAAATAATGTATACTTAAAATTAAAATTATTCAACATCATATTGTAGCCAAAAACATTTTGTGAAAAGGTATATAAAGGACAGTATCAAAATCAAAATAAAGATAATAAATGCAGGATAGTGCATTTTCCTCTGGACAGTGAAAAACAAACACTCAGAGCCAGATTTAAGAACACTGGCAAAGTGCTGACACATGCCACAACATGGATAAACCTTGAAAACATTACAAGTTAAAGAAGCCAAAGGCAAGAGGCCACAGATCGTATGACCACATTTACATGAAATGTCCACAAGAGGCAAACCCACAGTGACAAACAGCAGAGGCACAGGTGCCAGGAACTGGGAGGAGGGCAAATGAGAGTAACTGCTTTAACATATATGGGGTTTATCTTGGGGGCAGCGACCATGTCCTGGAATTAGATGGTGGCAATGGCGGCACACTGTAAATATACTGAAAAAAAAAAACACTGCAGTATACTCTTAAATGGTTAAAATGGAGAATTTTGTCTCATGTGACTTTTATTTCAACTAAACATATAATATGTAAGAGACGAAATACGAGAAAGATGAAGAAAGGTGAAAGGGCAGCTAAGGTGACTAAGACCTGAGAGTGAGAAGGTGACACATGTAGACTCCCAGAGGCTTCCCACCTACAAGAGTGGGGAGCAGCAGGAGAACACAGGCTGCCAAACCTTAAAAATAAAACGAATGAGAAAAGCATGACAAACACACAAGACCTTCCATCACAGGTATTTGTTCTACGTTCCAGTAGCTGGAGAAAAGAAACAAAAATATTCTGCTTTTAGGTCATTAATTTTTAAAAATAAAATAGTAGAATCTGCCTGTCAAATAAAGACCTCACTATTTTAAGGGTTTTACGCACTATGGCATGATCAAACACAACCAAAGCTCTCCTCTTCGGGTTGCAGCTGATCAATTTAGCTACTTCAGTCAACTATCAAAGTAGTAACATCAGAAAATTTCCCAGAATTGAAGAATACAAGGGCTAAGTGCCAAGCACAACACAGTAAAACAAACAAAAACCTACACCAGGCCATGGCCCATCATCATAAAATTACAGAACACCAGTATAAAGAGAAAATCCTACAAGTTTTCAGAGAGAAAAAAGGTCACTTATAGAGAATTATGAATCACGGGCACCAATGCTTCCTCAACAGAAACACTGAAGCTTGAAGACAATGCAGTAAGGCCTTGAAAATTCTAAGATAAATGATTTGCAGCCTAGAATTCTAAACTGAGCCAAACTTTGAATCAATTAATTATAAGGGTAGGTTAAAAGTACTTTGAGATATCCATGTTCTCAATACTTTTTTCTCTTGCCATGTGCCTCCTCAGGAAGCTATAGGAGAATCTGCTCCAACAAAATGAAGGCATGAACCAAGTGGGATACAAAAATCAGATGACCCAATCCAGAAAAGTGGCCAAGAGAAATCCCAAGACAACAATTGTGCTGCAGGCCTCTAGAGTACATAGTCCTGGCAGGGAGCAAACGAAGGGCTCCAGGAAGGAAAGCCACTGGGAAAAACGGAATGCTTATCCAAGGCATTTGGCTAAACGAAAAATAACATTGGGAGGAGTATGAACCTTTGTTCAAATGTCACCTTCTCAATGAGATCTATTCTTATCACCCTATTTAGTATTATAACTCATGCCTGCACCTATATTCCCAATCCCCCTTACATTGCCATCCCCCCCCCCTCGGCAGCTATCACTTTCTAACACACTATGTATTTTACTTATTATGTTTACTGTCTATCTCCCAACAAAGGAAGGAATCTTTGTCTAGTTTGGTCACTGATGTATCCCAACACCAATAACAATGCTTGGCACACAGTAGGCACTTGGCAAACCTTTTTTTTTTTCTTTTGAGAGAGAGAGAGTGAGAGAAAAAAAGAGAGACACAGAGAGAGAGGCAGAGAGAGGAAAGAGGGAATCCCAAGCAGGCTCCCTGCACAGCACGGAGCCCAAGCCATGGCTTGACCTCATGACCTGAGCCGAAATCAAGAGTCAGATGCTTAACTGACTGAGCCACCCAGGTGCCCCAGCACTCAGTAAATATTTGTTAAATTAATGAATTTGTATGAGGTACACAAGTTGCTAAGTAAATGAAAAGTTAGATAATTTTTAACTCTATCAGAAAGTAAATTACGAAAAAGCATTTTTGTTGTATAAAAACAGGAAACGCATGACTTGGCTCAAATAAACAGTATTCACGGTCATAATAATATAGATACCAGATATTAATTTAATAACAATGATAAACATACTGAGAGGAATGGAGGAAGAAGAATGGAGGAGGAAGTAGTGTAAGGAAGTCCTCAACTACTCTCATAGAAAGCCAATAATATCTAGAAATAGCAGTATAGAAATATGAAGGGAAATACCAAATAAATAGTTAAGAGTTAGAAGTGGTTGCTTCTGTATCAGATAAAGGGCTAGTATCCAAAATCTATAAAGAACTTATCAAACTCAATACCCAAAAGACAAATAATCCAGTGAAGAAATGGGCAGAAGAGATGAATAGACACTTTTCCAAAGAAGACATCCAGATGGCCAACAAACACATGAAAAGATGCTCAACGTCAATCATCATCAGAGAAATACAAATCAAAACCACATTGAGATACCACCTCACACCAGTCAGAGTGGCTAAAATGAAAAACTCAGGAAACTACCGATGCTGGCAAGGATGTGGAGAAATGGGAATCCTCTTGCACTGGTGGTGGGAATGCAAACTGGTACAGCTGCTCTGGAAAACAGTGTCGAGGTTCCTCAAAAAATTAAAAATAGAACTACCCTATGACCCAGCAATAGCACTACTAGGAATTTACCCAAGGGATACAGGAGTGCTAATGCATAGGGGCATGTGTACCCCAATGTTTATAGCAGCGCTTTCAACAATAGCCAAATTATGGAAAGAGCCTAATTGTCCGTCAACTGATGAATGGATAAAGAAGATGTGGTTTATATATACAATGGACGACTACTTGGCGATGAGAAAGAATGAAATCGTACTATTTGCAGCAATGTGGGTAGAACTGGAAGGTATTATGCTGAGTGAAATAAGTCAGTCAGAGAAAGACAGATATCATGTTTTCACTCATATGTGGATCTTGAAAAACTTAACAGAAGACCATGGGGGAAGGGAATGGGAAAAAAATAGTTACAAACAGAGAGGGAGGGAGGAGAACCACAAGAGACACAAATACAGAGAACAAACTGAGGGTGGATGGGAGGGTGGGGGAGAGGTGAAAGTAGATGATGGGCATTGAGGAGGGCACTTGTTGGAATGAGCACTGGGTGTTGTATGTAAGCCAATTTGACAATAAATTATATTCATAAAAAAAAAAAGAAGTGGTTGCTTCTAGGAAATAAGACAAGGATGGGAAGGATCACAGAAAAGGACTGTTGGTTTGCTTTTTGGTTAAGCATTTCAAATGTTCTCATTTGTGAATCTGACTAAACCAAGCAACCAGCTCTTTCAACAAGAGGAGAATTAAATTAAAAAATGTTTCCTCTGTCATATTCTAGAAAACCCCACAGAGGCTATCATAGCAAATGCTTGATCAGCCTGCACACAGGTAGACATATTTTTACTAACTTGTACTACCCAAAAGCACCTAACAAATATCACCCCAAGATAAAGTCATGTTCACTTTACATTCTATAAAAGTCATTGCTGAAATGGTCCTAAGTTTAAGTCCTGGCTCAACAACTCCATTCTCCTCCCAGGCTTCTACATATATCACACATCTATAAAATTAAGACTAAATGATCTTTGACATTTCAAAACAATAAGTATGCAAATATAGGATAAAGAAAAAATAAACTGTATGGTATTAATACTAATAGTGAATGGATTCTACCAATTATTCGACTACTTCTTCTATTCTGTGTTCCTCAATATCCTTCATAATCTTACATGTTTTACCAAGATCAGAAAACCACAAAGTTAAGAACAGGCAGGAGTGGGGAAAGGCACAATGTCAGGAAGACTACTGCAACTGGAAAGAGGAATCAACACAAGGAAGTCTAAAAATAGAATTTAAAGCCACTGACAAGTCAAAAACTCACTAGATTATGAGTGCCAAACAATGGTATGAGAAATGTACTATAGGATCCAAAAAGGAGTGGCTCGTTCTAAGGACAGGTGGAATGGGGCTGCAGTAGGAAAGAGAGAGTATGTTCAGAATAGGCCTTGAAAGTAAAATTTGATTTTAACTGCAACAGACAGAAAGGGTCTACAAGGTTTTAAAAAAATGTGAATACAGAGATGTTAAAATAAATTATTCTCTCTTTTTTGGAGGGAGAGAACTAGTTGGAGACACAAATGTTAATAAAGAGAGGGCATACAAAGATATGAAGCAGGGGCGCCTGGGTGGCTCAGTCAGTTACGCATCCCAATCTTGATTTCAGCTCTGGTCATAATCCCGTGGTTCATGAGACTGAGCCCAGCATCAGGCTCCTTGCTGACAACACAGAGCCTGCTTGAGATTCTCTCTCTCCCTCTCTCTCTGCCCCTCCTCTGCTCATGCTCTCTCTAAAAATAAATAAACTAAAAAACAAAAACAACAACAACAACAAAGCAAAGATGTAGAAGTTGAAATGGAAAAGACAAAGGCAGTTTGAGATCAAATGATGGAAGACTTTGAATGCTAAGTTGAACAGTCTGAACTCCATTCTGTGGGTAATGGGATGCCACTAAAAGTTTTAGAGGATGACAGAGACATGATCTGACCTGTGCTCTCTCTTGTGGCAATGTAAAAGATGATTTGGAGAAGACAGAAAATGACTGGGGGCAGGGAGACCAAGTGTCAGCTACTGAAGATCCAGGTGAAAGAGGATGAGACCTGAACCAAGGTGGTAGGAGTGCAAATGAAAAAACAATGGGTACTTTCACCCCTTGTTAATGACTTTTTAAAGATGATTTTAATAGTGTTACAGTCATACCATTCAAAATTCAAAAAGTACATTGGGGCACCTAGGTAGGTAGCTCAGTCAGTTAAGCATCTGACTCTTCGTTTCGGCTCAGGTCATCATCTTATGGTTTGTGAGTTCAGCCCCTGTGCTGGGCTCTGCACTGACAGTGTGGAGCCTGCTTAGGATTCTCTATCTCTCCCTCTCTGCCCCTTCCCCGCTGTCTCTCTCTTTCAAAATAGATAAACATTTTTTTAAAAATTCAGGGGCACTTGGGTGGTTCAGTCCGTGGAGTGCCTGACTCTTGGTTTTGGCCCAGGTCATGATCCCAGAGTCGTGGAAATTGAGCCCTAGTCAGGGTCCTGACTTAAGATTCTCTCTCTGTCTCCCTCCAAAGGCAATCAATTTCTGGATTTTTTTTTTTTTTTAATGTTTATTTTTGAGAGAGAGCGTAAGCGCACCCAAGTTGGGGAGGGGCAGAGTAAGGGGGACAGAGGATCTGAAGCAGGCTCTGTGCTGATAGCAGGGAGCTCGATGCAGGGCTTGAACCTACAAACCAAGAGATCATGACGTGAGCCAAAGTCAGACTCTCAACCAACTGAGCCACCCAAGCGCCCCAGAAGCAATCAATTTCTTGTCTGTCCTTCCAGAGATGTTTTATGCATAAATGATTATACATATATGAAATATATGCATATACATGCTAATGTATACACATGCAAATGTGCATACTCTTACCCATTTCTCTTTTTTACACAAATGATAACATAATTATTAATTAACATTGTTCTGTAGATCTTACTTTTTTCAATTTCAGTCTTGTTGAAAAGCAATTCAGCTACACACACACACACACACACACACACACACACACACACACATGCATATCATATATAAAGAACTATAAGAATGCTCACATCTTTTGTCAAAAAATCCTGGCCTGACTCTTATGAGAAATTTAAAAGAAGGAAGAGCAAAACACAAAATGCAAAATTAAAAAAAACACTAGAGATGGGCTATGGAGATCTTTGTTCTCTTCACAACTTTTTGCTGCTTGCTTTCTGAATCAGATGCCAATTCTCAAAAGAGAGAATATGAAAACATTTCAGTTAGTATTAACAAAATGCAGCAACTAATTCTCCATTTATTTTTGCCACATAGGTGCCTAATATCTAATACTAATACCTGAATTTGACTGCCAGGACTACCACCACTATACACACAGAACACACACACACACACACACACACACACACACACTATACACACAGAACACACACACACACACACACACACACACACACACAGAGTAAACTGTACCTACAGAATCACCAGGATTTCACAACAATCTTGACTTTAAAACTATCAGGAAATAAAACTATCAGGAAATAGCCTTAGCACAAACCACTAGCACAGCAGCCAACAAGGAAAACAAATGCTTTTGTTGACAAGTACTGGAACAGGCTTTGCCAGTATCTGGGGTTATAAATGATGCCAAAGAATCAATTACCCTGAGGTATTTTGCTAATGTTTTCCCCAACTCTCCTACTCTATTTTAACTTGATTTTAACTGAAAGATAAAGTATATAGCTCAGAGGGGAAAAAAAGTCTTCTCATCCATAAGGAGTCAGTACTTGACTTCTCCAGGAGACAGTTAACTAATTAACTCATTAAATTACAGACAATTACTTGGCAATGTCAATGAGTCTGTTGCCTGAACAGACAGAAGAGGGAGTGTAGAACAGAAACTAGAATCTACCCACAGTCAGTCAAGATGCTAAAACACTGTAGGTATTATGTTAACAAAGCAAAGCAGATACCTCAAAAACAGGTGATTTATTTAAACAAAAAGTATATTTTAAAATAAGAATGACTCATTTAAATAGTTTCATTACTTTCAATGCTTATTTTAATTGCTGGACAATAATGTTTTAAATGAAGTAAACATGGCCTACAGTAACACAGAAGGCTAGAAATCAGAAAAGATTAGGTGGCCATATTGAGACCTTCTCCTTCTGCTAACCAAAATGACTTGCATGTTTATACTAAAAAGAATAAAAAGAAAATTAAAACAAAGTTTTGGGTCTCCCATGCTAAATTATTCTAAAAACCTAATATGTCAACTTAATAGTTTCATAATATTTCCATTTTGTTCCTGTCATTTCAAAGGAGGAACAAAAATGACTTTAAATGAAATTAACCAAATATTATATCCATACTCCAAATAACTTTAGAGTTAATCATTTGCCATTTCAAAGATGTCTCTTAAGCAGTTGTAAATCTCTCTTGGGCAGGAAGTCAAGGACACACGAAAGACACTGACAAGAAGTAGCTGACAGTCTCCAAACAAAAATAGGTGATTTATTTTCTTGATGAAACTTTCCAAATCCAACTCAAGTATTTGAATGTAAAAGTACACATAGCTTTGACATTTCCAGAAATATTTAAGTTTACATTGAGTATAGCTCACATGTGCTTGAAAAAGTCTTGACATTATGAAGCTTGAGAAATGAAATGGATCTCGACGAAAGATCAGAATCTTTATACATTGATTGCTGATAAAAGATGGCAGGGTTTCACATACAGATATATATAATTACACTATTGCACTTACACAGAACTACCTCTAGCTCCAAATGAGATCATGTTATCTCCAAATGTTTTGCCTATCCAGCCAACAGATCAACATATTAAGGTCTCACTTGACTGGAGTAAGTTGGAGAGTAGTAATTCCTTTACAATTTGCCAAACTTTAACCCATATAGCAGGTTACCTGTAAAGCAGACTTTACAAAGAGTTTTCACACAACCCTAGATTTCTATCGAGTACAAGGGGAAAAAAGAAGATTAACTTAAAATTTAATCACACGAATGAGTAAAAAAACCAAATAGTCTAAATGATGCAAATTACCTGTTTAAATGATTTAAGTTCAAAAACAGATCTTTTGATATTTTATATGTCCAGAAGATTTTCCAGAGGTTATAAAGAAAAATTCTGATCTCCTGTAACTAGAAGGCTGGTTACTTTTTAAAAAGTACACAGTGTATCAAGATCAAGGATTTTCTTTTTAAGTATGCACACCAAAACCAAGTAATATATTTAGAAGCATTACTTTTTAAGCCAAAAATCTGCTATTATCAAATCTTCCAGGTAATTTCGCTTTCACTTAAAAACATTTATTAAGTACCAGTCGTGTGCTGGACATTATACCTGATACCAGGGATGCAAAGATCACAAAAACAGAGTTCCTACCCCAAATAACTCAGAGACGGTGGCATGCTGGACACTGAAACCCGGGTCTAAAAACAAATTCTAATCCCTGTGCCATTAACTAGTTGTGATTTCTTGAGTCTTCTCTGAGTCTCTTCTCTAATAAGAAGATATAGAAACATTAACGGTCTTGACATAAGGAAAAAATGAGATCCTGAACACCAAAGTTCTTGGAAATTGTAAAACTAATAAAACATAATGAAATACTGTAGTTACTCTAAAATGCTTAGAAACACAGAAAAGCAAAGGATCCAAATTTCCCTCCTTGCTTATTTAATTATTCTGCTTTTGCCCAAACATGAAGGAGTTAATGTTCTACCTCCTCATCTTTCTCCAAACCAAGGTTTCCTTGGGGTTGGCTCCCACTGTTGTTGGGTTTACCAAATCAGTCCTAACTGGTCTAGCCAGCTTCATCTCTGCTCATCCAACATGTGGCTGTAATAGGAGTCAAAACACACTGCTGCTCCAAGACTTTGTTCCAACTGAGATGAACTGACATTTTCAGATCTTAACATCCTTCCAATTTCAGTAACTCTCACATGACAATGCCACAAAGTTCAGTAACTACAGAGATCATGTAAAGCATTTCCCATACAGAAAAGTGAATTATAGGAACAATGGAAGAGCTGAGCTTCTGAAGCTAATCCTCTTGCTGTCCTTCACTTACATGGCTCTTACTCCTAACAGAAACCAAATTTAGTCAGGAACCAGGAACGTATGCCCTTTCACTACACAAGCACTCTGCATAATGAGCAGACCACAACAAACCCTGTTACAATAGTACAATGTGGAATTTATCTGTTATAAATTAATATTCTAATAAGAAAAAATAATTCTAACACATATGGCCACTTTTTTAAAGATTTTAATTAGTGATGCAAATTTTTTCCGATATTTACTAAAATCAACTACACACGCATTAGGAAAAGGCAATTTTATGCATCTAATTTTAACTAGCACTCTTAGTCACGTATTTCAGATACACTAGAAACAAAACCTTCTATTGGATTTTGCAAAAAAGGTTCTCAGAAGTCTGCCTTTCTAACTCAGTTTGCCTCCATGAAATATTATGTGCTTATTTTTCTTTTTGCTTTAATATATGTATTTTTACCTTCCATTATATCAAATCCTATTGTCAGCGACTAAACAATGTAATTCCTAACAGAGCAGAGAGGTATAAGCTCTTTATTAATCACTGAAATCAACTGAAGCTACTATAATAAACTATGTATACCAAAACAATTTTCCCCTCAAAGTTTCCAAAAACCTTGGAAATAAAATAATGACCCCAGAGAACTCAATAACTGAAACTAGAATGATTCTCAGGGCAGATTAAGTTGAATAATTAATTCACATTGTTCTTAAAATAAATACTTCAATCTCTTGGTCTAAGTAACCATGGGAACATACAAGGAGCATATATATTTATAAGCCTGGGCAAATCATGTCTTTGACAATCAAGGTGCAGCTCCTAGGGGGACACAATGCTTTAAGGTTGGTAAGCCTTAATTAAATACCAAGATTTTTGTCACAGAGAAAGAAGGACCTTTTTCCTGGTAAGGAGTGGAAAATATTAGAAGATTTAAGAGAAAGGGCAACCAAATGTAATGTATGAACACGTCTTGGATCATGATTTTAATAAAGCAACTCAAAAAAATGAAACCATCAGGGAAACTTCAACACTGAATGGAAATCCACATTAAGGAATATTTTTACATGAAATAATCAAATTATGATTTGATGGTTTTCAGAGTCGTCAAGTATCAAGTCATCATTCAGTAGCTTTTCGAGATACTAAAGTATTCATATATGCAGTGATACAATGTCTGGGAATTGCTTCAAAATAATCCAGTGCAGCTGTTAATATCGAGGAAGCAAGATTAGCCAAAAGAGCTGATGAAGCTGAGTGACAGATATATGGTAATTCATTATACTATCTTCTCTAACTTTATATAGGCTTAAATTTTTCCATAATTAAAAAGGTTTTTTAAAAGGATACAGAAAAATAATGAGGTGATTCTATATATACTAACATACCTGTATCTCCCAAACAAAATTAACTTAGAAAGGCAAGTTGCATTGAAACATATAAAGCAAGTCTCTTCTATTTACTGTATAACCTTGAGCAAGTTACCTAACCTTTCTAGGGCTCAGTTTCTTCACCTATAAAATGAGAATGTTAATCGCTTCTCGGCCTTTTTGGCTAAGATCAAGTGTAAAATGAGAATGTTAATGGTTCCTACCTTTTAGAGTTGTTTTGAGGACTGACTATAAATGATTTATATAAAATACTTAAAATAGTGCCTGAGACATAATAGTGACTCAGTAAGTAAGCAAGAGCACAATTCTAAAAGCCTAATAGTGGCCATAGAACTGATTTCGGTGAATGATGCTTTAGAAACTTCAGTATTATTAAGTAAAAGAGAGCTGGACATAAGGGGGAAATGATTTTTTTTTTTGAGTTATACACATAAAGAATGAATTATAAGTCTTTCTTTCAGATCTGTGTCTTGGTATTTCAGAGCTTACAGTTGGACTATTAGTCCTTCTCTGATCCAGATTGAGCAGTTGAAGGTTCCAAAGAAAACTGTTATCATCCACATATCATCCACAGTCTATCTTAGACCATGGCTATACCCCTTCTCAGAACCTACAAACTTGAGAGAAATTACTTCTTATTCTTATTTCTGAATGTGGAGATTTGTAAATATCTTCAGGTATATGTCTCAACAATATGAGTAATTAGCTGATTATATGTACATAATCATAAACACATATTAATATTTTAGTCACTTTATAGGTCCGGCACAGTTAGCTGGGAAAGATAAGGGACTCAGATCTTATTCACGAAAGAAAGTCCTCATCCCATCTTAGAAGGAAAAAAAGGGACCAAGGAACTAAGCTCCATTTGTCAGGCATCATTTACAAATTACCTCATTTAATTGTTATAGCATCCCTATGTGCTAGGTGTAATAATCCCTTCTTAGGTAAGGAAACTTACTGGTATAAATACCTAAGGTCCTAGAGGAAAAAGGCATCCAGTAAGGACTCAAATCCAGATCAGACTACAAAGCTCTTGCAGGCTCAAGCTACACTCTGCTGCCTCCTGGATGAAAAAGAGTCAGCTGAGGCCCCACTCAAGATGTTCTAAGAACCCTATGGACAGAAAGAAATTAAATTGGAAGAATCACAGTCTAATTAAAGCAGTCATCCATAAGAAAGCATAGAAACATGTAAGGAAGTTAACATTTTTTTTTTTAAGTTTATTTATTTATTTTGAGAGAGAGTGCATGCGTGAGCAGGGGAGAAGGAGAGAGACAGAGAAAGGAGACCATCTCAAGCAGGTTTGGCACAGCACAGAGCCTGAGAATGGGGCTTGAACTCACGACTGTGAGATCATGACCTGAGCTGAAATCAAGAATCAGACGTTTAACCAGCTGAGCTACTCAGGTGCCCCGAAAGTTTACATTTCAATATGATCTATTTCAATATGATCTATTTGAAATGTAAATTGAGGGGCGCCTAGATGGCTCAGTCGGTTGGGTGTCCGACTTTGGCTCAGGTCATAATCTCACGGTTCATGGGTTCGAACCCTACATTGGACTCTGTGCTGACAGCTCGAAGCCTGGAGCCTGCTTTGGATTCTGTGTCTCCCTCTCTCTCCTCCTCCTCCCCCGCTCACACGCTCTCTCTCAAAAATGAATAAACATTAAAAAAAATTTTTTTTAACGTAAATTGAGGGGCGGCTGGGTGGCTCAGGTCATGATCTCACGGTTGGGTTTGTGAGTTCAGGTCCCACATCAGGCTCTCTGCTTTTGGCATAGAGCCTGCTTGGGATCCTCTGTCTCTCACTCTCTCTGCCTCTTCCCAGCTCATTTTCTTTCTTTCTTCCTCCCTCTCCCTTTCTCTCTCCCCAAAATAAACAAACATTAAAAATTTTTTTAATGTCAATTATTCCACTTCCAAGGTGAAAGACCTTTGGTGGTCTCCACAACAATCTTTGAAAAAAATCCAAACTCTTCCCTGAGGCCTACAAACAAGGCCCTGCTTGATATGGCTCTCCTTCAGTCTCATCTCTCACTGGCCATTCACTCCCTCACTTACTGATGCTTCGGACACACTGGCCTCCTTTCTGTTTGTCAAACATACCAAGCCCTTATCCACATCTAAGCCTTTACACATGTGAGCCCTCTGGAATTCTCTACCCACTTTATAGTCTCATCTCTAGTCCCACCTTCTCAGGGGTCTTTACTGACCACTTTCTTGAAAAGTGATGGCCTTTTCCATCATTCTGTTTGTTTTCTTATTAGACTTGTCACCTTCTGAAGTTTGTTTTGTTTTGTTTTTTTAAATGTGTGGGCTTTGCTACTGTCTCAGCCCCACCCAGAATGAGTTACTTTCACTGAACTCCTCTATCTCAACTCTATAAAGGTAGAACCAAGCACAATGCCTGGCACATGGTAGGCAATTAAAAATATGATTGGTAGTGGAACATAACATGACATTTAATAACACTAATTTTCTCATCTTTTCAATTACTTTTCAATCCTTGTATCAGACTCAAGGATAAAGTCTCATTATGGTGCTAGTATGCCCTTAATGCCTAACACTTTTTTTTTTTATGTTTATTTGTTTTTGAGACAGAGAGACAGAGTGTCTCTGTCTCAGAGACAGAGCAGGGGAGGGGCAGAGAGAGAGGGAGACATAGAATCTGAAGCAGGCTCCAGGCTCTGAGCTGTCAGCACAGAGCCTGACGTGGGGCTTGAAGTCACCAACCATGAGATCATCACCTGAGCCAAAGTAAATGCTTAACCAACTGAGCCAGCCAGGTGCCCTGTCACTTTTTTTTTTTTTTAATGAAAACTTTATACAGTTTATTGCAAATACTAATATACCAAAGATAAAGGCTATCGTCTTCAATTCCTAAATTCTAAAAAAGTGGCGAAAACACTTAACAGTTTAGATAAGAAAACTTTAGATCCCCTTCTGTGTGTCTCATAGACTCTCATTGGCTTTATTCAACCCAATTTATTCTGGGAAGTCCTCTTTTAACTTCAGATTCTGAAATTTCTAAATTCTTACTTTTTTTTAATTTTTTTAATGTTTATTTTTGAGAGAGAGAGAGAGAGAGAGAGAGAGAGAGCACGCGCAAGAGAGAGCACACCAGTGGGGGAGGGGCAGAAAGAGAGAGAGAGAGAGAGAGGGAGACACAGAATCTGAAGCAGGCTCCAGGCTCTGAGCTGTCAGCACAGAGTCCTATGCAGGCCTCAAACCCACGAGCTGTGAGATCATGACCTGAGCCGAAGTCAGATGCTCAACCGACTGAGCCACCCAGGCGCCCCTATTCTTACTTTTTAAATTATTCACTTGATCAAAATCTAATACATACACATTAAGGCTTTATTTTTACTTTCCTCTAATTCTTCTATAAATGTATATGTGTAAATATACATACAACATATATGAAGCGGCTTACAGAAAACTAGAGTCATGCTATAGACACTTCTTTACATCTTATCCCACTTAATAGTACATTGGAAATCTCTAAATCAGCTGAAATAGGCCTCATTCTTTTTAGTTTTGCATAATTTTCCATGGAATGGTTTTTCCATAGTTTTTCTATCACTCCTCTCTGATAACATTTGTTTCTCTTTTCTTTTTCCTACTTTTTCTTCCCTCAAGGAACAATTGAGTGTTACAACTAACAACCTTGTACATATATATTTTTATGAGTATTTTTATTTTTCTGGGTTAAATATCCCCAAAGTAGGATTGTTTATTCAAACGGTATCTTTGTTTTAAACTATTGCCAGATTGCTTTCCAAAGAGTCTTTGTTTCCACAAATACCCCATGAAAGCACCTTTTTTCTCCACACCGGGCCTCAGTCGATGTTATCATTTGTGATACACATTCCATCCTTTTGAAAACATAGCCCTGGGGCACATGGGTAACTCAGTCAGTTAAGTGTATGACCCTTAATTTTGGCTCAGGTTGTGATCTCCTAGTTCCTGAGTTCAAGCCCCGCATTGGGCTCCTCAGTGACAGTGTGAAGTCTGGTGGGGATTCTCTCTCCTCTCTCTGCCCCTCCCCTCTTTCTCTCTCAAAATAAATAAATAAACTTGAAAGAAAGAAAGAAAGAAAGAAAGAAAGAAAGAAAGAAAGAAAGAAAGAAAGAAAGAAAGAAAGAAAGAAAGAAAGAAAGAAAGAAAGAAAGAAAGAAAGAAAGAAAGAAAGAAAGAAAGAAAGAAAGAAAGAAAGAAAGAAAGAAAGAAAGAAAGAAAGAAAGAAAGAAAGGCATCTGGGTGGCTCAGTTAAGTGTCCAACTTCAGCTCAGGTCATGATCTCAGTTCATGAATTCAAGCCCCACTCATGAGTTCAAATCCCACTTGGGATTCTCTCTCTCTCTCTGCCCCTTCCCTATGAACACACACACTCTCTCTCCCTCTACAAAATAAACTTAAAAAGAAAAAAAAGGAAAACATAGCCCTAATGCATATTCCAACAAGGCAGAAGGGTCTCCCGCTTAATTAATTCCCTTCTGAGCCCCAGGTTATTGCCAAAAATACATACATATGTAATATGTAAACAAATATTTATTGAGTAAAAGAATATTTCTTTTGGGGTGCCTGGGTGGCTCAGTCGGTTAAGCATTTGACTTTCGGCTCAGGTCATGATCTCGTGGTTCCTGGGTTCGAGTCCCGTGTCAGGCTCTGTGCTGACAGCTCAGAGCCTGGAGACTGCGTCATATTTTGTGTCTCCCTCTCTCTCTCTTCCTTCCCCTACTCATGCTCTGTCTCTGTCTCTCAAAAATAAATAAACATTAAAAATTATTTTAATAAAAAAGGATATTTCTTTCAATTAAAAATGAATACATTATCATAAAAACACTAAGGAAGAATCACTCTTTGCTTTACGTTAGCAGCACCTTCTTCCGTTTATTCTATAAAATAAACAACACAGGGGTGCCTGGGTGGCTCAGTCAGTTAAGCATCCAACTTAGGCTCAGGTCATGATCTCATGGTTTGTGGGTTCAAGCCCTACCTCTGCTGTTAGCACAGAACCCTCATCAGATCCTCTGTTCCCCTCCTCTCTGTCCTTCCCCCACTGTTTCTCTCTCTCTCAAAATAAATAAACTTTAAAAAATAAAATAACACAGAAAACGCATTTTCATAATTTTTACATGGGATATGATAATCATTGTTACATTGGGTGATAATGAGAAAAAGAACAGGTTCAAAATAATACTTGAATTCTACACTGCAGTATATTTTTGGTCTAACATATATAATGATACAGTCTTAACATGTGTTGCTTTTACCATACAATACATTGATTAGCAAACAACAAAAAGTCTACCAACCAAAAAAAAAAAAAAAAAAAGAGAGATCTTGACAAATCATTCACTTATAACAGTTTTTGATAAACCTACTTTGCCACATAGCATAGACTAACTTCTCGTTTTGAGGTTCCTCACGTTTATAACAATCAGCCTGTGACAGTCCTGTTATCCTCACCTTACCTCCCTCTTCATTGCTTCTCTTGTCTCCTTTTGCTACTGTATATTTCTGATGTAGCAAAATCAGGTCAATGATAGTGTGTGGGTGAGAGGTAAAAGAAGAGAGAAATCACGAAATGACAGTTGTAAGGGTAGTAATAGTAAAATCTTAGCTTGACAACTGGTTGTAAATTACAGCACAGTCTAACACATAAGAATTCATTTGTTGTGCTCCAACTTTATGAACTTGTAGGAAGCTGGAAACAGCAGAATCCTAGTGAATATTATTGCTCCTTTTTTTTAACTAATAGAAAATATAGGTCATCAAAATTTGAGAAGCAATGAACACAGAAAAAATAAACCTATGTCCCTATACTCAAAATAATAATGCTTCACTTTTCTAAAGCCCTTTTCACATACTTTTAAACATATATATATCAGCATTTTCAAAGAGAAGTATTTTCCTGTTTACAAAAACAAATGAGTATTTGTGAATTTAGACAGTTAATGCCACAGATCTAAATTTACAAAAAACAGCTTTCAGTTGTATTCCAAAATTCAAAATTAAATCTCTCTGTAGTCTTTAAATATCTCACTGATCCAGAACTCAAGTAACCCCCAAATCCTACCAAAATCAAATTATACTAATAACAGAATAATTTTAATCTTTGACCATATCCTTTTTTTTGAAACTACTTTAAACTCCCATAGGACAACTCTCCCTCGTTCTCCTCCTCCTTCTTTCCACTTTAATTATGGATATCACTTATAAATCAGTCCCTTATTCCTGGTCCTGGTTCTTTTATATTTAAACTCCTAACCACAAGGATTTATCTACCACCTGTACAAATTTGTATCTCTCCACTCTTGTCGGATTTAACATATTAGGACATACTTATTTAACAATGAAACTTAAACTTCTCTCCCCCACCAATAATTCCCAAAATAGATGCCTTATCAATTAACATCCATCCAGATTCACTACTTCTTCCTTTACTTCTATATTTAATACCAAATTCAATAGATTCATCCCTTACAAAGTCCCTGGTATTCTTATTCCTTCCCATTTCCCCAGCCATCAGACACTCCAGGTCATTATCTCCCACATGTATTATTTCAATAGCCTCTTAGCTGATCGCCCTACCTACTTCCAACCTCTCCACACTTTATCCAACATACACAAAGAGATGTCAGAATTTACCGCTTCAATTTGCCCACTCAGAAACCCATAGTGCATCCCTACTGTTTCAAATCCAAACTCATTGGCCAAATGTTCTAGGTAGTTACGGTGCAAAGGCACTTTTTTTTTTCATTACCTAAGTAACCAGATTTTTTCCTTTAACTTAACAAACACAGCTGCCATTAGCACCTCATGTACTTCTAGCTTTCAAAAAATTACCCACCCCCCCCCCCACTTAGAGACCCCCCCACAAGTGATTTAGTGTAAGGGTTAAGAATACAGGTTCTGCAGTTTGATTGGACTCCAGCCTCCACCACTTAAGAACTAAATGACATTAACCAAGTCATTTAACTTCATCTATTTAACGGGGACTCTAACCCTACCTCCTAAGGTTGTTATGAAAATTAATGTAATACCCTTAAAGCACTAGGCCAATGCCCAGGACACCGGTGAATGATCAATAAATGTTAGCCACTGTCATTATTATTACAGCCACTTTTATCCAGGCAAGCCAATTGCTCTACCAGAGGCTATGTATCTGACTTCATTATTCTTGACTCCCTCAACTGCAATCTGTTAGAGGTGGAATGGGTTGAGAAAGGAGCTAGTCACATGTCAATTACCATCCAAATCTTGGCTTAGTCCTCTCCTTCGATTATTCAACTGATGCCTACTGCTAAACTAAATACAAGTGCACACATGGCACACAGCAAATAGTCCTTAGTAAATATTTCTTGGGCTGATATGTTAAATGCTAACGAAATACTGTAGTTAGTATATATTTTTTTGCCTATTTTCTCTAAAATATTAATAAACCATATGCTTCTAAAATAAAACTGCTCCTAAACAGTGTCCTATAGCTTCAAGTAGCTACAGTTTGAAGTACTCAAAACAGGAATAAAAAAATTTAATATGTTACTTAGTAACTGTCCTCAAATAGATTCAACTAACTATATTCTACCTTTCTAGCTGGTGAAGGTAAGTATCTGTGATGTCTTATCTATCAATTAATTCTTGGGTCAGTGCTTTATAACTAGTACTAAATGCACTGTTATTAATTCCACAATTTTTCAATATAAAAATAAAACAAGGGCATCATCAAAATAATAATGTGCAAAAAGATAATGATAGGGGGCACCTGGCTGGCCCGGTCGGTAGAGCATGAAACTCCTGATTTTGGGGTTGTAGGTCGAGTGTAAACATTACTTAAAAATAAAATTTTTTTTTAATTTTTTTTCAACGTTTATTTATTTTTGGGACAGAGAGAGACAGAGCATGAACGGGGGAGGGGCAGAGAGAGAGGGAGACACAGAATCGGAAACAGGCTACGGGCTCTGGGCTGATGGCTCAGAGCCCGACGTGGGGCTCGAACTCACAACCGCGAGATCGTGACCTAGCTGAAGTCGGATGCTTAACCGACTGCGCCACCCAGGCGCCCCAAAAATAAAATATTTTTTAAAAATGATAAGATTTTAAAATTGTCAAAAAGCTAAGCATAGATACTCCCAGTTCTTTCCTTGTATTCTTATCCTCCCTCTCCCAAAAAACCAAACCCATGCAGAAGCACAGATTTTTTTTCCATAGGATTTTTAAAGCTGAAAGGACCTCAATTCCCATTTCCCAACATCCCACTGAGTTCCACATGAGAAGGTGAAGCCCAGAAAGGCCAGACAGATAGCTACAGATCCAACAATCAAAATGAGGCAGGAGCGGGAACTGAACCCAGTGTTCCTGACACCTAGGTCAGTGCTCTTTGCACTACATCATGAACCATTTCAACTGATTTCTTCCATGCCTACTTAATATAGAAAATAAAATTAACTGTATCACATGAACATCTCACAAAATAACTAAGTATAATCATGGTGTGGTTAATACTGACATATTTTACACTATTTTTAAGAACACTTGTGAGGAATAAAGGTTTCAAGCCAGAAACAGACTATTTCTATTATAATTACTTATGTTCTGGAAATGATCCTTCCCTTTATCAGATTTTATAAAATCTAAGATTCCAATTTTAGCTAATTTTTTTTCATGAGTTACACATGGTATGGTCATCTATGCAGCCTCTTCCCCAACAATAGCTTAAGCAATCCATGTCTCAGATAAAAATGTCATCTAGTCCAGGCTGATGAGCATATGTTAGAATCTGTTCCTAATATAGAATCATACACTTTTGGAGTTGGAAGGAACCTTGGAGATCACCTCTCATTTTACAGAGGAAACAAATACCCAGCAGGGACCTGCCCAAGGTCAAAGTTTCTATATAAGAACCCAGGTCCAGAACAGAAAGTTTTCAAAAGAAGATTTCACAGAAAAACACAATACTTAATCGAACACCTTAGCTTGTCTCCCTTTTCATCTATTTAAGTACAACTTCCTGCATGAGGTCAACTTCTGAAATTTAAGAAAAGAAAGCAAAACAAAAAACTAAGCCAACTTGTTTTAAGTCTACAGCCAAGTCACTGATCTTAAAAACTTAGAAGGTAGATCTTTGCAAGAATTGCAGACAGTAATATTTTATAATAAAACCCCAAAAGGCTATCTATGAATATAAATAAGCAGAGGGAGAAAAGACACACACATTATCAATATTCTTATCTCGCTAACAAATTACATAAATGCTTATAAACAGGAAAACTATAAACTTGCAACTTTCAAGAAAGAAAGAATATTAATCACCATACATAGTAATTACAGAAGAGTGTCGATATGTTTTGAAGTTATATTTTGATCATAGTGCTTAAGGGAAGCTGGAAATTGTTTTTAGTCTCCTTTCACATACTTTAAGTCATGTTAAAAAACAAAATTTTGAGGAAAATATTTTATCAAACCTTAATAAAAAGGAAAATGTGTATTCACACCTTAACAAAATAAGAGAATTACAAACTACATTGTCTACCCATGTTTTTAAGAATAAACAGGGGAAAAAACAGAATAAATGAAAACAGAACATTCCTGAAAGTTAAGGCCTGAGAACCATTAAGCTTACACTTTTTTTTCTCAATAAAAAAAGGTGCCACACAAGCCAATTTACCTGGAGGAATATGTTTCTTAACTCATGAGGATCACCTCGCTTGGTTGTTTGCACCTGTAAGGAAAAAAAGAAAAAAGAAAAAACCAGTTAATGCTTTACTAGAGACCATATCATCTCTTCAGATTAGAGTTCACAAATGCTAACAAATCAATGCTCTTATCTTTTATAGGGGCATTTCGTTTAAAACAAACCAAAAGTATTAACACTGATAACACCTGTCAAATTGGAGATCTATGGCTACAGAGTGGAAGTACAGGTGTGAAGAGCTTAATATACAGCAAATCTACCAGATTTCCTCTGGACTGGAAATGGAAGTCAGTGAGGATCAATCTCTTATTTTATTCCACATCCACTAGCAACACAATAGCAACCACCCACCTCCAAATCAAAAGGCCAGGAAGAACAGGGCAACAGAAAAGTTAAAACACCCAAATCAATCGCCTGGCCTAGCAGCTTTTCTCCCCCATGGAAAGCAATCCAGAATATAATTATCACTGCGCCCCTGTCTTTCGCCACCCAACCTAAAATACGAAAGCTGCTACATTTCCAAATACTTTCGACATCTTGCCACCAGCAGCACAAATGCCAACCACTGCCCCCAGCCCCACCGAAGCCCCAAATAACTCCAATTCCTCACCCCCTCCCCCACTGCAATACACAGATGCCTTAGGTTATCCCCGGCTTTACATGCCACTTCCTCCCACTCCCTTTCTGATGGCCTCCAACTCCGGGCTCACAATTTCACGCACCTAAGGCAGGGCACTACTCTTCCTTCACCGACCTGGTCCTCACAAGCCCCTCCAACTCATAATCCCTCCTACTTCCCCTCCCCCAGCCGGGCATCCTCTCCCTCCGGTCCAAGCCCCCACACAGCTCTCCCACCCGCAAGCTGGAGCCCCAGGATACGCTATCTAAGAACCAGGCAACGAAGGAAATGGTAAGAGGTGAGGGCCTGGGGGCAAGGTCCCCGGGATGTCTCTTATGCAATAAAGGCAGCAGCAGAGAGTCGGGAGTCACCTTGACCGCCATGCTGTGCTCGGAAGCCGGGGACGAGCGAGTGAGCGAGCAGGGCCGAGCTGTCAGGGCGCGCGCGCGCCGCCTCCCCGACCGCGCCCGCCCACCCGCTCGCCGACGCCGCGCGCGTCCCTATGCAAATGAGCCCGGGGCGGGGCGGGAAAAGGGCCCCGAATCCCCGCCAGAAAGGGAGCTGGTCCCGGCCGGCGACCTGTCTCGCTGGGGAGGGGAATAATCCTCCCACAGGCTAGACTGGAGTGCCAGCCCTGGGATTCCGATGCGCCGCGTGGTTGTCTACTGCTCAGTCGCCGCCCAGGTTTCTTAAGGCCTCTTAATGGGTGTGGCTTTGGGCACCGACTTCAGCCAAAGTCGTTTAATCCTGAGACTTAAAGGAACGCTTGGGGCCCAGACTGAGTAAGATTTCGAAAGATCAGATGACATGTCCCATTAATGATACTAATAAATGAATTAATGACAACTAATGGCAAATATTGACAATGAAAAGGATTGGGGACCATGCACTCTGGGCAAAACCTAAGGAAATATAACTTGAGAAATCTGCCCCTAAATTGGCATCGGATGAATATGCTTAATATATTTGTAATTCTTGTACTTCTATAAAGCTTTATTAGTAGACTCACTCCACATTCCTAATCATCCAAATCCTTTGTGCAATGAGGTGGGGCACAAATGCATACAGAAAAAAAATCCATCTGTCCATGGACAGGACTGGTACTGAATTCTGGCCCAAGTCTCCAGTACATAAAGATTGCCGGCCCTGCCTAAGTAGTAGCTCTACCTGGAACCAAAATAATGTCTCTAAAACTGAGTTCTGCCACTATGACTATATTGAGGTATTGAGCCACATAACGATTCACTCAACATTTACTGGGCATCTATTACATGCTAGACATAGTCCTGCTTGTAAAAAATACAAAAACAAATAGCATTGTGTCCCTAACTTCTAGGATCTTACAGATGGTTAATGCTTACCCAAACCCCAACCTTAAGTATATTTTATTTGTGACTACAAGCATACTTGCTGTTTTTTTTTTAAAGCTAACAACATAAGATTTATTTTAATATCACTTAGCTCTACGATCCCATCCCTCTCCACCCTCTTTCACATTTCCAATGTTGAATCTAACAGGAGGCTTCCCTTTTCTCCAGTCTCACTAATCATGTTTGTATTAAGTATCCAAGTTAATAGAAATGAGGAAAGAGGAATGGAGAATGTAAATTGTTGATAAGGAATGCTACATTACTAGTACTCCTATAATGAGCTTTTCTGCTGCAGTTGACTTAACTGTTTACCACCATTCTTTCTTCAACTTGTTCAAAGTTCTTTTAACAATGTTATCGGACATAAGGATTTACAAATTCATATTTTGTTCTTCTACACCCTTATGCCCCTGATACTTTGCTCTCTCTTATTTCATGACATTTCTCTAAGTAGGATTCTTAAGATTTTTTTTTTATATTACTTTACAAGGGAAGAATGTTTAGTAGGCCAAAGTTCCTTAGTTTGAATAAAAGTACTTAAGGAAAGGAAGACATTTATTTAAAATAAAAGTATTGGGGCACCTGGGTGGCTCAGTCAGCTAAGCAACCAACTCTTGATTTTGGCTCAGGTCATGATCTCATGGTTTGTGAGTTCAAGACCCTAGAGGACTCTGCACTGAGAGTGTGGAGCCTGCTTGGGATATTCTCTCTCTCTCTCTCTCTCTCTCTCTCTCTCTCTCTCTCTCTCTCTTTATCCCTCCCCAGCTTGCACTGACATGTGCACTCTCTCAAAATAAATAAATACACATTTAAAATAAATAAATAAACAAAAGAATTATTTCCTATTGGAATACATTGTTGGCCAAATCTATATAGTTGGAGTGAAAATTTAGGGTCAGACTGGCCACTCCTACAGAGGAAGACATCACATTTAAACAGAGCCCACCACAACAATGCATAGGTATAAGCACCAAGCCACAACGAAAATTTTCTCAAATAAAAATAGCCAACTTTTAAAAAAAATTATACATATCTATATATATACATATATATAGATATAGATATACACACATATATATATGCCTTAAAAAATAGTTGATTTTTGAGTAAGTCCAAGAGCTTCACTGGTGCCAATCTAGTTGCAATGGAAATGATGTAATAATTTAAAACTAAATTAGGGTGCTATACAGAGAAAATAGAAAAGCTCAGCTACCCTAAATAAATATGGATTTTGCTAAATTTTTTATCCATCATAGAATAATAAAATGGACAAAGGTATTAAAACTATCTACTTTAAGGAAATTAAGTATTTAAAGGAATACAAAAGCCCATGAGTTAGAGTTCCTACGCTGAAGAGTTTTCCAACCTATCATTCTGTTATAATGATTGGCTCAGTTAAGCATCCGACTTCAGCTCAGGTCATGATTTCACAGTCTGTGAGTTCAAGCCCCGCGTTGGGCTCTGT
Organism: Felis catus; assembly: GCF_018350175.1. Taxonomy (NCBI): domain Eukaryota; kingdom Metazoa; phylum Chordata; class Mammalia; order Carnivora; family Felidae; genus Felis; species Felis catus. Next base: position 160,394,807 of record NC_058375.1, read on the forward strand.
GCTGAAAGCTCAGAGCCTGGAGCTTGCTTCAAATTCTGTGTCTCCCTCTCTCTCTGCCCCTCCCTGTTCACGCTCTGTCTCTCTCTATCTCAAAAATAAATAAACACTAAAAAAATTTTTTTTAATTAAAACTTACTTGTGCTTCAATTGCAAATGAGCAGGATTTAGGGAAAACTTAGTCAATGGGGTATCAAAAGACAAACCTGTCAAATAAGATTCACAATATATTTGGGAAAAGGTAGTAGAAATAGTTCAAAACTTTTCACAGTTTTTTAAAATTACTTGCCAATATAGTAATTTATAACTCTTTCCTTAAATTGCAAATGACATTTGTAAACATGAAATAATTTTAAAACTATGGAACAACTACAGGTTGAAAACTTGATCATTGAAAGTCTATAGAGAATGACATTTAGGAAGCACAGTTGTCAGTTAAAGGCTAAGAAACTGTTGCAAATATATTTATGTTTATATATTGTCATTAATAGTCACTTTTTAGAATTGGTTTCATAAGAGATTCAGTATGTAGCTTGACTGAGCTGGGAATTTAAATATGCTTGTGAAGTTGTGGCCCATGAAAATAATATATTACCCCAGATGTAAAACCAAAATATGGGTTTACTAGACAAACCTGCAGAAACATGTTTCTAACTCCCAAACAGCTTACATTATATTAATTTGAAACCAGCCAATCACTTTGTGGGTGAAAGTTAGAATTATACTAATGTCTAGTGCCCTAATAAGCTAAAATATAATAATTAAAACAAGAGACAATTTCCAGTGAGCCTGTTCTGCCACAACTCTTGGCCCTCCTTCCATCTTTAATAACATACTATTTCTGTTTATCTTTTAGCCTCCTCTGATTATTTTACTGACATGAATACATTTTTGTTCTTGTTTCCATATCCCACATAGCTACTAGGAGTGTCATCTTGCAAGAAGTAAATCCAGGTGGTATATGAACACTTAGTAGAGCATTAGGATATCACTGACTAATTAAACCAGGAGTGAAGCTCCTGGCATACAGCATCATTATGATAAAGAATAAGCGGCATTTTACGCCTGCCATCAAGATGAAACTCACTTAAAATATCTGAAATAGGGGCATCTGGGTGGCTCAGTTAGTTAAGTGTCCGACTCTTGGTTTCCACTCAGGTCATGAGCTCATGGATCTTGAGTTCCAGCCCTGCATGGGACTCTGTGCTGACAGTGTGAAGTCTGCTTGGGACTCTCCCTCTTTCTCCCTCTCTCTCTGCCCATCCCCTGCTTGTGCTCTCTGTCTCTCTCAAAATAAGTAAGTAAACTTAAAAAAATAAAATAAAATATTTGAAATAAATAGCATGATCTGACTTTGGCACATATACACAAAGGATGTTTGAACATCTGGAACTAGAATATAAAATGGTTCCTTTTATTTTACTGAAATATTACAAAACTTTCAATTTTATTTCATTTATTTCTTTTTAAATATTTTATTTTTAAGTAATCTCTACACCCAACATGGGGCTTGAACTCACAACCCCAAGATCAAGATACACATGCTCCACTGACTGAGCCAGCCACGTACCCTCAAAACTTACAGTTTTATAAGATGTGCTTTTAACTCCTTCTTTGCTAAGAGTCTATATGGGGAAATGGCAAGGGGTAGACTAGAGAGAAATATGAAGGGTTGAGTGTCCAAGTTTGAGAAAATTATGTTCTAGATGGTAGGCTGACCTCAAAATCAATCAATCAGAAATTATTAGTTCAACCCAAACCACTCATAGACACTAGATAAATGAGACACTTTAGGATTCCTCCATACTATACAAATATACTCCCTGTATGCACATTTTCTCTAGTTTAAATAAATTTTTTTTTTGGTGGAGAGGGCAGAGTGGGATACCAAAAATCAGATGAAATAGTTGTACTTCTGGAGTTACATCTTCCTAAACTGTTCTTCCTCACAATCTGACTCTGAGTCCTATAAATTATGCAATGAGGATGAGTAGTCTTATTTTTGGACCACAGTCTTCTTTATTCCCTTGTGGAGACAATAACAGACAGTTTTCTTTTCAGTGGATTTTGGAAGGAATTCACGGAATGACCTTCTGTAGAGGTTTAAGTCTGTGAGGGCCCTATCACTATATTAGTCATGTGAAAGCTAATATTTAGTGGAAACCCTTGTGATCAGATGGAGGATTGAACTAGATGAACTTTAATGGTTTGTTTTTTTTAACACTCTAATGTCATGATTAAGAGTGAGCCAAATTTTAGCTAATAAAAACTTATTGAGTGCCTTGTGTTTACACTAAATTCACTGTTGCAACTATAGGAAATAAGAAAAATAAATACCATGATCCCCATCTGACCATGGCAACTGCTATTATTCATTTTTTTGAGGAAGAAAGCTGATGATACCAAAACCTTCTGCATGTGGCAAAGGCCAAGGCAGCTGTAGGTAATAATGGGGTATTGCCACATATTCCCACTCCAACCAGAAGTATGTAATTGGGACAACGAACATCTTGCCCGGTTCGTGAGCCACTTACCTCTCTCTACCCTATCCCTGGAGATTTACCTGGATCTCGTTTTTGCCTCCCTTCTATTTAGAGGTCAATAAGGAAGGATGCTAGGGATCTGGTCCAAAGTAAAGAAAAAAATTTCGCTTTAAAAATTGTGCCAGGTGGGGCACCTGGGTGGCTCAGGTCATGATCTCACAGCTGGCCACATCAGGCTCAGTGCTGATAGCTCAGAGCCTAGAGCCTCCTTTGGATTCTGTGTCCCCCTCCCTTTCTGCCCTTCCTCTGTTCATGCTCTGTCTCTCTGTCTCTTAGAAATAAATAAACGTTAAAAAAAAATTATAAAAATTGTGCCAGGAGAAAAGCAAAAGCTTCATAATATCCAAAGTAACTTAAAAAATAACAAAGTCAGAGGCACCTGGGTGGCTCAGTTAGCTAAGCATTCCACTCTTGATTTCAGCTCAGGTCATGATCACAGGGTCATGAGTTTGAGCACTGCACCAGGCTCCATGATGAGCATGGAGCCTGCATGGGATTCTCTCTCTCCCTCTCCCTCTGCCACTTCCCTGCTCATGCTCTCTCTCTCTCTTAAAATAAATAAACATTTAAAGAAAAAATAAAAAAAAAAAAACAACAAAGTTAGGGGACTCACACTACCTGACTTCAATTTACCGTAAAGCTAAGGAAATCAGTACAGTGTGGTACTGGCTGACATAAGGATTGATAAATAGATCAATAGAACAAATTAGAGAGCCCAGAAATGGATCCAAAATTACAAAGTCATCTGATTTCTTTTTCTTTCAATGTTCATTTATTTTTGAGAGAGAAAGAGAGAGAGAGCCTGCAATCAGGGGAGGGGCAGGGGCTGGGAGAGAGGGAGACACAGAATCCAAAGCAGGGTCCAGGCTCTGAGCTGTTAGCACAGAGCCCGACACAGGGCTTAAACTCATGAACCAGGAGATCATGACCTGGGCCAAAGTTAGACACTTAACCAACTGAGCCACCAAGGCGCCCCTAAACTCATCTGATTTCAAAGGTACTAAAACAATTAAATGGGGCAAAGAGTCTTTTCAACAAGTAACTCTAGAATAACCAGAAATTTATATGGGAAAATAAACTTCAACCTCTACTTCAAACATGCACCAAGACTGATTTGAGATAAATAATAGACCTAAATACAAAAGCTAAAATCATAAAGCTTTAAGCAGAAAACATAAAAGAATATCTTAGTGACTCAAAGGTAGGTAAAGGATGTTTATTCAGGACATTAAAAAGCAATAACCATAAATTAAGAAATTATGTTGCACTAAAATTAAAATTTGTACTCATCAGGGGCACCTGGGTGGCTCAGCTGGTTAAGTGTCTGACTTCTGCTCAGGTCATGATCTTGCAGTTCATGGGTTCAAGCTCTGCATCGGGCTGCTGTCAGTGCAGAGCCTGTTTCAGATCCTCTGTCCCCCTCTCTCTGCCCCTCCTTCCCTCTCTCTCTCTTTCTCTCAAAAATAAATAATTTGTACAAGTACAAAATTTAAAAAATTTGTACTTATCAGGGGTGCCGGGGTGGCTCAGTAGGTTAAGCATCTGACTTTGGCTCAGGTCATGATCTTGCAGTTTGTGGGTTCTAGCCCCGTGTCGGGCTCTGTGCTGAGAGCTCAGAGTCTGGAGCCTGCTTTGGATTCTGTGTGTGTGTGTGTGTGTGTGTGTGTGTGTGTGTGTGTGTGTGTGTGTCTGCCTCTCCCCTACTCACACGCTGTCTGTCTCTCTCTCTCTCTCTCAAAAATAAACATTAAAAAACAATTTTTTTAAATTTGTACTCATCAAACAACAGCATTAAGAAAATGAATAGGCAAGCCACAGTCTCTGGGAGAAAAGTCAGCAAAACATATACACAACAAAGGACTGATATTCCAGTATATAAAGAATTCCTGGGGTGCCTGGGTGGCTCAGGTGGTTAAGCATCCAGGTTATGATCTCATAGTTCGTGAATTTGAGCACTGAGTCAGGCGCTGCTCTGGGCAGAGCCTGCTTGGGATTCTCTCTTTGTCTTTCTCTCTGCCCTTCCCCCACTCGTGTTCTCTCCCTCTCTCTCCTCTGTCTCTCTCTCAAAATAAATAAATAAACTTAAAAAAAAAAAAAGAGCTCCTAAAACTCAATGATGAAGAAACAACTTAGTTTAAAAATGGGCAAAAGACAAAAGACTCGAACAAATACTTTGCAAAAGATAATGTACAAATGGCCAATAAGCACATGAAAAACTGCACATGATTAGCCATCAGGGAAATGCAAATTAAATCACAGTGAAAAGATAGCACTACACACCCACTAGAATGGCTAAAATTAAAAAGACTGAAAACAGATGCTGGCAAGGATGTGGAGCAACCAGAGCTCTCATGCACTGTAGTGGGAGTATAAAATGGTATAATCACTTTGGGAAAAGATCTAGCAGATTCTATAAAACTAAACACACACCTACACTATGACCCAGCAATTCTACCTTTTGGTATTTACCCAAGAGAAGTGAAAATATATGTGGATAAAAAGACTTGTACAAGACTGTTCATGGCTACTTTATTCATAAAATCCAAAATCTGGAAATAGTCCAGGTATCTATCAATAGGAGAATGGATAAACTATGGTATATCTACAGAATGTAATACTATTCAGGAATAAAAGATAGAGCAAATTATTGATACACACAACATGGATGAGTCTTAAAAGTATCATGCTAAGTGAAAGAATTAGTGCAAAAAAGCATATGATGGGGATGACTGGGTGGCTCAATTGGTTAAGCATCTGACTCTTGATTTTGGCTCAGGTCATGATCTCACAGTTCGTGAGTTTGAGCCCTATGCCAGGCTCTGTGCTAACAGCATGGAGCCTGCTTGGGATTCTCCCTTTCCCCCCCTCTCTCTCTGCCCCTTGCCCACTTATGTTCTCTCTCTCTCTCTTTCTCAAAATAAATAAACTTTTCAAAAAAAGATTTTTAAAAGGTGTACACTGTATGATTACATTTATGTGAAGTTCTAGAACAAATAAAACTAATCTATGGTGGAAAAGAAAACAGAACCATGTTTTCTGGAGGAGAGGAATTGAAGGCACTATCTGGATGATGGTTATAGTCTATGTCTTGCTAAGAGTTTAGATTACAGGTATATGTATTTTCCAAAACTTAGGGAATGTACACTTAAGGTTTCATTGTGTGTAAATTTCCTCAAAAGGAAAACTATCTGTGAATACTGAATTGTAGCTAACGAAGTATTTAGGGGGAAAAGTACTAGTATCTTAAATTTACTTTGAAATGTATAAAAGAAGTAAGATTGAAGACTGGATAGAGAGAGACAGATGAACAGATGGACAGATGGATGGATGAATGGATGGGGAAGGTAGGGGAGAGAGAGAGAGAGATGTGACACCTCACTGAGGGGCATATGGGAATTCATTGTAAAACTTTCAATTTTCCCATACATTTGAAATTTCTCATAATAAAACTTTCTGGGAAACTGTACTGGGTCTTTGTGTTACTAAAGATGGCTACTCAGGTACATAATTCTATCATTTGGCTAGAAATTGTAATGGGACTTGTTTTTTGAACATTGTTAGGCCTCTGTGCCTTGTTGGACAGTAGGGAATAGAAACTTCTTGACAAACTTCTTGTCAAGAAACTTCTTGACAAATAATGTATCTCTATTATGGACAGGGGAATCTGAAAACTACGTTGAATTGAGAGAAAAAAAAATGTTCTCCTTAATGTGGATTCAGACAGTAATTACATGGAAGTTGTGTTTGTGTGTATGTGTTTCTTTGGTCTAATGCTTACCCACGGGAAAACTGGAGGAAGTATATGGAAGTTTATTTGTATAACATACTGACAGAAATCTTGGAAATTCCAGCCTATACTGAAACTGTCCTGCTTAAGTGTACCTACAGTGTAAATCTAGACTGAGAAACCCAAGACTTTGGTAGGAAATACTCAGTAATGGGTCATTGTGTCCTTGGATTGCCCTGTTGGGAGAAGGATGAAATCCTAGAGAGTTTCCAAAAAGGGGAAAGAAGATTTGTAGCAGCAGACCTACAGAAAGGACTCACTGAGGAAGAAAGGGCCACAACCCTCAAGACAAGGAATCCAGGAACTGGGGTATGCACAGGAAAAACTTCTGAAGAATTACTATAAAGAAATGGTGTAATATTGACCAGTATCAAATTGTACTGATCAGACAAATAATCAGGAAGTTTAAGTTAGAAAGTCTGGAGAAACAGTATGAAACAGCTAGACTTTGGAGAGGAAGCCTTTCTGGAAAGAGACAGATCAAGGAGGAAAATTGGGCAGAATTGTGGAATGGTTGGCATTCTTTTAATCAGAAGAGGATGAAGCTGAGAACACAGAAGGAACTTGACCAAGAATTGTTGAAGGTCTCAAAGTTGTACTCTGCATATTCCTTTCCCAGTAGCCCTGACAATAGAATACCACTTTAAGGTACTGACAATATTATAAGGAAAAACTACATGAAAATGAAATAAACAGGAATTAAGAGTTGAGTCCATAAGAGGACCATAACCTCTCTGTACTGCGAAAGATGTCAGAAAGAGTAAAGAATATACTTACACATAAAAATAGTTAATGACAGCTTGTACTTCTGAAGAAGTTTGTGGGTAATACTGATAATAGGTAATACTGACCTGCTGCTTCTTCCCTGATTCTGGTCAAGTCGGCATTGGAAGAAATCAGAGTAACACATCTCTATATGGTCTTTCCTATATTATCCTATATTATCAACTATCACTACTTGGAAAGAAGCACAGAAACAGTCATTGTTTGCTCACCCTGTTCTTCTATCATCCCGGATGGATAGCTTACCTGGAAGGTTCAGGATAGAGATAGGTAATAAAATAGGTAGTCAGCAATTATATAATTTTAGCATCCCCAACCCTTCAACAAAGCCTTACATAAAACAAGTTTTGTGTTGATGGTAGAGAATAATATTAAGGCGCAGTAGTGGGAAGAGTACCTTTCTCATATCACCCCTTCACAGAGATCCATGTGGCAAAAGCAACAATATCATTTCATCAAATACAGTAGACTCAGAGTTCTAGGTGCAAAACAGAAGCCAAGTGAGTGCAATTCAAGTTACGACAAATGGTAACAGGGGGCATGGATCACAGAGAAGCAAAGGCTTAGTAGCAGATGAGACAAATCTCCCTTTCCTTAAACATACTCGGGAACCTTAAAGGGGTGGTAGGGCATCTTGTCATACAGAATTCGATATGGCTATGAAGTTCTAATCCATCTCTTATTTTTTAAATTTTTAAAATATTTACTTATTTTTGAAAGAGAGAGAGAGAGACAGAATGTGAGTGGGGGAGGGGCAGAGAGAGAGGGAGACACAGAATCTGAAGCAGGCTCCAGGTTCTGAGCTGTCTGCAGAGCCCGATGTGGGGTTTGAACTCATGAACCACGAGATCATGACCTGAGCTGAAGTCAGATGCTTAACTGACTGAGCCACCCAGGTGCCCCTCTAATCCATCTCTTAGATGCAGCATGTCTGCTACTATTGATACCTATGAGTAGGAAATATGAAGGGAACATAATTATCCCTCTCCATAAAGATCTTACAATGTATTGGGAAAACAAAACATAGGTAAAACCATTAAGTTACAATGCATATGCTTAGCTATGTAGTAAATTTCTGCAATATAGGTTTAGAAAATGAAAAAATTGGTTCAAGCTGGATAATATACAGAAGGTTTCATAGAAACTGTAATTTACTACTTGTTCCTGACTTTACCATTTCTCTGTGTTCCTTGTGGAATATGTCTTATTCCCCTTATCCTCCCTTCTTCATCCACACCCTCGGTCCTAACACTTATCTCAATGCCTGACATTAGCTATCCAGGTACTAATTAAATGTTTGTTGATTATTCCTAGCTGATCTCTCCACCACAAGCCATTAGTCCTTTCATATTTCCTATATTGCTTTAGTTACTCAGGCCAGAAAACTGGGTATCAGACTCTTCCTTACCCCTCACATCTGAATTGGTACCCAGTCCCTTGTTTTCCACCCCCTTCAGCGCTTTTTAAAATCTCTTATCATCATTATAATAGGCTTTATTAGGCCTCTTGATTGTTCTTCCAAGCCTCTAGTTCTCCACTTTCTGACTCCTATCACTATCCTCAAATCCATTCTCCACAGTGCTGTCAAGTATTCAATCTAAAACAGAAATTAAATTTTGTAACTTCCCCATCCTTCAGTGGCTTTCTACTGACTTCAGCACAAAATCCAAACTCCTCAGTATGGTGAAGAATGGAAGCTTCCCAAACTGTTCCCTTTTAGTTAAATCTTCTATCTTACTGCTACCATACTTGTTCCTTTAGTCACAAGGATTTTAGGGCTATTTCCTTTGTGCTAATCCTTTGAGAATATTTTACTCCACATTTACTCCACACTGCATATTCTTTAAGGTACAGCTCAAGAATCTTCTTCAGAAAACAATCTTTCATCCCCTTTCCCTGACTAGGGTAGGCTTCCCTCTGTGTACAGTATTTATCACTGTGTTATAATCACTTCTTTGCTTATTGTCTTTTCCACTGGTGGCTTTCAAACTTCATTGACCCAGACATATATAGTAAAAAATACATATTTTTAATCCTAACCCCACCCAGTACACACTGAAATAAAAATTTCATGAAACAATATCTAACTTTACTATATGCAACATACTCTGGTATTTATTATTCTGTGTTAGTCTCCTTCCTTTTTTTCCTAATTCTGGTTTCAACATACTGAATTGGTTTCATGGCCCAATTTAAAAATACTGCAACAGACTGTCAACTCACATAGATTCGTGAGCATGATAGATGCTCATTATAAGTAATCAAGAAAAAGAGAAAACAAAAATCTCTGTATCTCTAGCAATTAGCACAGGGGTTGACATATAGCATTAGTCTATAAAAATGTTTAATAAAAGAATGAATACACACTTCTGGGGCAGACCATCTTCATAAATCATCTTTTGCCCCCATCATTTCCCTTTTTTTTTTATTTACAAAAAAAATTAACGTTTATTTATTATTCAGAGACAGAGAGAGACAGAGCATGACCAGGGGAGGAGCTGAGAGACAGGGAGACACAGAATGTGAAGCAGGCTCCAGGTTCCGAGCTGTCAGCAGAAAGCCCGACACGGGGCTCAAACTCACAAACTGTGAGATCATGACCTGAGATGAAGTCAGACGCTCAACCAACTGAGCCATCCAGGTGCCCCAATCGCTTCCCTTTTTTAAGAATAAGAGTTTCTTACAAGACATTAAATTAAAATATAGACCTGTAAGCACAGATACAGAGACAGGAAAAACTGGAGAAGGGATTTGAAAACTGTTGAGTTTGGGGGCACCTGGGTGGCTCAGTTGGTTAAGTGCCCAACTTTTCATTTTGACTCAGGTCATGATCTCACGGTTCATGAGACTGAGCTCCATATCTGGCTCTGAGCTGACAGCATGGAGTCTGCTTGGCATTCTCTCCCTCCATTTCTCTCTGCCCCTGTCCCGCTTTAAAAAAAAAAAAGAAAGAAAGAAAGTTTATTTATTTTTGAGAGAGAGAGAGAGAGAGAGAGAGCAAGCACAAGTAGGGGAGGACAGAGACAGAGGGAGACACAGAATCCAAACAAGGCTCTAGGCTCTGAACTGTCAGCACAGAGCCCGATGTAGGGCTTGAACCCACGAACCCATGAACTGTGGGATCAAGACCTGAGTGGAAGTTGGACACTCAACCAACTGAGCCACCCAGGTGCCCCGCCCCTGTCCCACTTACTCTCTCCCTCGCTCTCAAAATAAATAAATAAACAAAAAAAAAGTTTTCAATTGTTGAGTTTAAAGGGTATAATGAGAGAGGCATGATTGCTGAAGGCCAACTGTTAGATATTTCAAAAAAGGCCCAATATGGTGAAGTTACTGAGGTCCAGGATATCTGGTCATCAGTTCCAGAGGTCAGAAATCATCTTGTAAATGACCGAAAGATCACTTAATCTAACCAAATTCACAAGATACTGATGCATAGGGGTGCCTGGGTGGCTCAGTCAATTGAGTGTCTGACTTAGGCTCAGGTCATGATCTCACGATCCGTGAGTTCGAGCCCCACATCTGAGTGTCAGGCTCTCTGCTGGCATCTCAGAGCCTGGAACCTGCTTCATATTTTGTGTCTCCTTCTCTCCCTCTGCCCCTCTCCTGGTCATGCTCTGTCTCTGTCTCTGTCAAAAATACATGAACATAAAAAAAGATACTGATGCATAGCTCATTTTAACTAATACTTATTACTGAGTACTTACTTTGTATCAGACAATATCCTAAGGTCAAAATACGATTCTATCCTCAAAACAACCCTGTGAAGTAGGATTATCTCATATTATTATCTCTGTTTCAAAGATGAGGAAACTGAGACTGAGACATGTAGTTACTTCTCCAAAGTTAAACAGGTAATAAGTGTAATAAAAAGGTTAGTAAAAAGATTGTGATAAAAATCTTGCAAAAAATCTCTCAAAAAGCAGAGCAATACACAAAGAAAAGGAGGAAAGATATTTAAATATGGAGAACTAATCCAAGGAGCCCAATAATTGATTATCAGGTGTTCCACAAAAAATTGAGTTTTAAAAGGATAGGAGAAAAATCAGATAAACAAATAAGAGAATTTTCCATATCCAAAAGATGGAGTTTTGAGTCTCAAACTGTCCTCTGTGTATCCAGGATGAATGAAAAAGTTTCAATACCAAGGCACATTTTGAAATATCAGAACATTAGAGGTAAAAAGGGTAGCCAGAACATACAGCTCCATGAGCCAAGAGGAAGAGGTGAAAATGGCCCCTGTCACTATCACACCAAATAATCCACAGGAGAAATTTCTGCCTCCCTTCCCCACAGCTTTGGGCTCATGGATTTTGAGGTCCTGTATCCAAGGGAGGAATGCTTCCATCAGGAAATACCACCAAGGTTCAGATGAATTAGAAATTAATACTGCCCCCTGGCCATTTGGGGCTTCTCAAACTGCAGAATTAAAGGCAGGAAGGGGTCACCATAGCCATGTGGTGATTAATTCCAATCATCAAAGGGAAACTAAATGATGAGACAAGGATGACTATGTCCAAAACCCAGCTGAGGCAACTCTATAGCCAACCCAACAAAGATAAGTCTATACTGGACTCAGATCATTTGGGAATTAAGGGTTAGGCACTGCACTAGATATAGAATTAGATCCAGTTAAGGTGCTCATAGGGATAAGGGAGCATGTAATGAAGGACTGAAAAAGAAGTTATTAGTAGTTTAGGCCTCATGGGCACCTACAGAAGGAGGGTTCAATAGCAGCTACACTATATTATTCTTACTCCCCATTCTACCCCACATTATGTGAAGAGCATTGGCATTGGCTAGCATTTTAAACCCCATCATCCTGTGATTATATGATGACTGATAGGTCTATGTGTGCCCATTGTGTTGGGGACAATGATTGTCATACAAGGGATGATACATGAATTTCTTACAGTACAAATTACACAGGAAGATATTGGGGCTTGATTGCTTTTGTAGTATTCCATCTAAAGGAGAGACCTACTAACAAAGGAGACAAAAGCAGTGAGGAGCCAGAGTTTTCTTTTCAGGGAATTGGTATAAAACAGAGGCCCCTTGGGGCGCCTGGGTGGCTCAGTGGGTTAAGCGTCCGACTTCAGCACGGGTCATGATCTCATGGTCCGTGGGTTTGAGCCCTGCGTCGTGCTCTGTGCTGACAGCTCAGAGCCTGGAGCCTGTTTCAGATTCTGTGTCTCCCTCTTTCTCTGACCCTCCCCTGTTCATGGTCTCTCTCTGTCTCAAAAATAAATAAATGTTAAAAAAATAAAAATAAAAATAATAAATAAATAAATAAAACAGAAGCCGCTTTCAGAAGCCCACTGAATAAATTAAGAATGCATGCTATATGAGAGACAGGGCACTGATGGCAGTCATTGTCAACTAAAGAAGCAGGGATGACCGAAACAGAGTAGTTAAGTAGCAAGATACATTTCTCCTCTCTTCCTACTTCTAGCCAACACCAGAAGAGTTCGCGTTGAGAAGGAAAGAGGAAAAAATATACTAGAACCAACCAGGCATCCCCCAACCTAATTTTTAGGGGTTTAAAGAAGGAGAATGACTGAAAAATTGACTATACTCCTTTCCTCATTTCAAGTCCCCATGGCTATAACTCTACATAGCAATGGAGGAGGTTTCAAAACATCGAAGTTTTGGGGCACCTGAGTGGCTCAGTTGAGTGTCCAACTTCGGCTCAGGTCATGATCTCACAGTTCACAAGTCTGAGTCCCATGTCGGGTTCTGTGCTGACAGCTCAGAGTCTGGAGCCTGTTTCAGATTCTGTGTCTCCATTTCTCTCTGCCTGCAACACCCCCCCCCCCCCCGCACTCTGTCTCTTTCTCAAAAATAAATAAACATTAAAAAAATAATTAAAAAAATAAAACACCAAAGTTTTAACTAGGATAGGCTAGACTTTTTTTTTTTAATTTTTTTTTTCAACTTTTATTTATTTTTGGGACAGAGAGAGAGAGAGAGAGAGAGCATGAACGGGGGAGGGGCAGAGAGAGAGGGAGACACAGAATCGGAAACAGGCTCCAGGCTCTGAGCCATCAGCCCAGAGCCTGACGCGGGGCTCGAACCCACAGACCGCGAGATTGTGACCTGGCTGAGGTCGGATGCTTAACCAACTGCGCCACCCAGGCGCCCCTAGACTTTGAATAACTCAAAAATTTTGTAAATGTTTATTTATTATTTATTTTGAGAGAGAGAGGGAGAGAACGAGCAGGGGAGGGGCTGAGAAAGGGAGAGAAAGAATCCCAAGCAGGTTCCACACTGCCAGCAGAGCCCAACACCAGTGGAGCCTGACTCACGAACCGAACTGTTGAGTTCATGACCTAAGCCAAACGACAGTCAGATGCTTAACCAACTGAGCCACACAGGTGCCCCTAGACTTTGAGTAACTTAAAAGAGCAGAAAATGTACTCTAGGAAAACATAATACAGTAGAGCGATGACTAGAGAAAAATAAAGCATTTTAGTACATACCCCAAAGAACTTCAGATTCCTTAGTAACTTGGTCACATAAAAGAAATAGTAGTATGTAGTTTATGATATAATGTTAAGTGGATGAATCAGAACTTAAAATTGTATGTATGTGGCAACTACAATTGTACGACTAATCTGAATATATTAAACAATGCCTGGAGCAGATAATTGAGTTTTCCCTAAATCACAATTTTTCATAGGGTCAGCAATGATCATATATATAACCAAACCTACTATTACATTTTTTTTTGCCACCTATTTGTTTTAAGAAGTAAAATAAGTTTATTTTGTAAGATTGCTTTTCATAAATCCATGTTGGATGATAGATACTTGGCCACCCTCTGTGGACTTGTAAATTATGATTTTCTGGTTTTTGTTTTTTGGTTTTTTTGGTTGTTATTGTTTTTCAAAGATTAACACCATAGTATTTCAAAGAAGAAGACTAAACAAAGTGTGGTCTCTCAGTTCTTCCCTTTTCCATTAAAATTTGAGTATTATGCTTGAGTTTTTCCATTATCTGCAATCATTCTAGTTTGCAGGGAGTCCATACATATAATTGTTAATAGCACAGATATTTCAGAGAACATGTCTTTGAGTCCTCTAGTGAAGATTCCTTTAGGCCCACCTGATGTGAAATCATCCACCCTAACCTATTCTATCTCTGACTCCAATTTCTACAGCATCATTGGTAATATTTGTATGAGGACTCTAATTTATGAAGTCTTCCTCTCACATTGGAATATTTTAGGACACTGGAGCAGGGTGAGAATATCCTGGAATTATTTACAGCATATTGATCTATACTAGGAATGCCCTTACCCCCCCCCTTTTTTTTTTCAACGTTTATTTATTTTTGGGACAGAGAGAGACAGAGCATGAACGGGGGAGGGACAGAGAGAGAGGGAGACACAGAATCGGAAACAGGCTCCAGGCTCTGAGCCGTCAGCACAGAGCCCGACGTGGGGCTCGAACTCACGGACCGCGAGATCGTGACCTGGCCGAAGTCGGACGCTTAACCGACTGCGCCACCCAGGCGCCCCCCCTTACCCCTTTTTAACCCAATCCTGGTAAGAGATAAAAAGTTTATGGCTATCTTTTTAAAATATCAACCCCATATGATCCCAATGGAAAATATATATGAACTAGATAGCATAAAAGTAAAGTAAGGCTCACCAAAGAATCACCTTTCAAATTACAGCTTATGTTCTTATCTGTTATAATTATGATTTAGATAAGTACTCAGCTACCTTTAATAAATGGATAAGGTGTTGTAATATACTAAATACATAACTATGCAATTTTCATTTGTGCTTAGATATGGGCTCATATACCAAAAAATCTCCTAATAGTATATAAAATGTCATTTGGTATTTAAACACATTGTCTAGGGGCGCCTGGGTGGCGCAGTCGGTTAAGCGTCCGACTTCAGCCAGGTCACGATCTCGCGGTCCGGGAGTTCGAGCCCCGCGTCGGGCTCTGGGCTGACGGCTCAGAGCCTGGAGCCTGTTTCCGATACTGTGTCTCCCTCTCTCTCTGCCCCTCCCCCGTTCATGCTCTGTCTCTCTCTGTCCCACAAATAAATAAACGTTGAAAAAAAAAATTAAACACATTGTCTAATTTCTTTTGCTTAACACAAAGCAAAGCAAAACCTAAGATAATTAAATTATATTGATGCTATTTGAAAGAATTGGACATTTGTCATCTCCCTGCTGCAGTCCTTCTGTGCATTTTGATGAAAAGAACAATATAAAGTTCAAAATCTGAGAATAAAAGAACTTGAACGTCTACTTGAAAAGGAAAAATAGCAAAAATCTTTACTAAATGAAAGAAACATACAATTTAGCTCAGCAAGGCTTCTACATATCCAAGGACAACGTAGATGTGCAGCCACAATTTTTTGAAAAGAAAATGTCTTCCCGGCCTGTCTTGTGATCTTGCATAATAAAACTTACATAAAACAAAATGTTGTAACTACTTGTTAATATTTTAAAATATTTTAGGAACCCCTTGCAATTGTTCTTGCAACTTTTTTTTAATAGAATTTTTCATTTCTCCAAGTATTTGTCCTTAAATAAGGATATTACATATAATTTTTTAAAGTCAACATTCGGATTTTTAGATAAGAATTCATAAAATAAAAATGCAATAAATTATAATAAATAGATAATTCCAGTATTACAATAAATAGATAATTCTATTTACATAGGAATTGTCCTTAAAGGCCAGGCAGAGAGGGGAGGGAGATAAACCTGAGCATGGGCCTAAAGAAGAGGGGATATGGGCAAGCTTAAATATTAATGTATTCAATACAAGACTTTCTCTGAATAAAAATCTTTCATAAATGGTAAAAGAATTTGTTCTCACTTCAAGTAAGAACTCAGAGATGAAGATAATATTCTTCCAGCCCTGGAGGAGTTATCAATAAGAGGTAAATAAGCTTAAGAGAGGAGAAGGTGATGATTCATAATTATCCCCTAGGAGGACAGATCAGAAAGTGAGGCAATCTTTCTGTGATAAGTAGGCCTACCTTGGTGAGTGAACACAGCAGGCCCCAGATATAGCAGGCCTCAATGGAGCCAACTGGAGAGAAGTGAGAGAAGAGTATAAAAGCCTCACTTGGGGTGAAATGTGGGGCTGCTGCGGGGAACAGCATGCGCTCACTCCTGTTTGTTGTGGGAAACCCAGGGAGGAAAAGGAGGAAGGATGTTATATCCACTGGTCCACTTACCCAATACCTCTCTTTGACTCTGTAAGTGTATTCCTAATAGGACCTGGGTTTGGGGAGATGGCAGCCTACATCTAGTGTCTGAATGTCTGGATGCTCAACTGATTGAAGGATAGAGATGGAAGTATAGAGGAGCAGGGTAAGCTGCTCATGAGGAATAGCTAGGCCTTCTTAGAGCTCTGTGAGAAAGCTCAAATCTGGGTTAAAACTCTCTGGGGAAAACCAGGGCTACTGATGATCTGGGCTTGTCTACAAGAATACATGTGCCCCAGAGAATCTTGTCTTTGGAGCCACTGTACCAGGGATAAACGTACTCTGGCAAAAGATCATCTCCTGGCAATTGTGTCGATTACCCGCCTTAGGCCAGAGCTACTCCCTGGTGACATCCAAAGAACAATTTAATAAGGAAAGGCCTGCAGTATACACATATTGGCAGGATGAGTTGAACATGAATAAGGTGGTTTGTAGTCTTTGATTCTAATCACATGCTGAAGGATGTTTTAAAGCAAAGAAACTTAGCAGTTTCCAATCTCAAGAACCATGAATTGCTGGAACAAAAGCGGAAGCATAGTTGTTTTGTGGAGAAATGATGTTCTTGATAGTATTACACAAAATCATTTAAAATAAACACTTAACGGGTATCAATCATGAGCCAGACACGGTGACTTTCTTTCCAAAGTAAAGTATTTCATGAAAGAAATTAACCCTTTCAACAGCAAGAATGGGAAGAAGAAAACCCAGAAAAACATAGGATCAAACTGAGAGTTGGGCCACAGTATCACCTCTATCAGTAACTCACTGAGAAACCTTAAAGAAGAGTGTGGGATGAAGTCAGGGATTTTCAGGGGTGCACAGGTGGCTTACCTAGGTGGAATATATTAAAAATTAGTATTCATATTCTTTTTTGTCTAAAAAACAATAAGTTAACAATAGTAATATTTAATATAGGAATGAAGAGTGACAAAAATATATTAGATATACATTTATATGGAGATACACAAATTTTTATGCGTATATATACCAAATTAAAAAGATGGCAATGACTAGATTATCTGATTTCTAAAATCACTTTGCTCTAAAGTTCTGATTCTACATTATTCAAAGTACTTTAGTTTCTCTTAAACCATATCTAAAAATCACACCATATCTATAATAACATAAACTTCCCCATATACAATATACAAAATTAAATCTTACAAAGATATGAAAAAGTAAACATTTTATTATTTAAATGCATCCTAGCCCTACCAACACACCCTTCTTACCTGATGAAGCAGGTTCTCTCTGTATTATATGATGCCAGTTGGCATGACCCTTTCGTCCTCTTAGCTCATTCAAGAGACTGGCAAAGGGATTCTCTGAGAGCCCTGTGTTGATGAGATTAATGACAAACTTAAAGTCTGGATTCTCTCTAGGAAAATTTTCAGAATTCTTTTAATTTTACTAATTTGCACAGCCACTAGTTTGCTTCGTTTGTTGATAACTGTATATATATATATATATATATACATATATATATATATATTTTAGTTTATATTTATATTTTATTTTATAATTCTTTTAATTAACAAGTTAGAAATATTAAGAATCAATAATATATATTGCTGATAACAATATATATATTTTAGTTTATAATTATGTTTTATTTTATAATTCTTTTAATGGATAGATTTATGAACTAAACATTTAATTCACAGTATTATATAACTGGTATAAAAGCTACTCACTTTGTGTGCCCAGATGATAGCAAGTTAAGAGTCTTACTGTGCATAGTAATATGGATAAATAGATCAAAAGGTGAAAACCAGTCCATTAAAATGTCAGCTTTGGGGCTCCTGAGTGGCTCAGTGGGTTAAGCATACAACTCATGATTTCGGCTTGGGTCATGATCTCGGGTTTGTGGGATTGAGCCCCGTGTAGGGCTCTGTGCTGGCAGCGTAGACCCTACTTGGGATTCTCTTTCTCCCTCTTTCACTGCCCCCTCTACCCTGTGCACGTGCTCTATCTCTCCCTCTTGCTCTCTCAAACCAAATAAATATTTAAAAAAATGACAGCTTTCACAATTAAGTAAATATACTTAACACTACTAAAATGCGTGTTTAAAAATCATTAAAATGTTCAATTTTATGTGTTTTATACCAGTCAAAGGAAAAAAAAAAGACAAGGACTGAAATAATATATCATTTTAAAATGAATATTCTAGTCATAAGTTTTCATTTTATTTGTTTAATATCTAAGTAGCTTTGATAGTGTTTCCTTCACCTTCCCCCTACCCTGAAGCTTTCCACATTAAGAAACAACCCAAAACAAGATCAAAAAAATTTAAGACAGGGGAATAATGGTCATTTTTTTGTTAGCTAAAATTGAAAAAAAAATGTATGAAACAGCTTTTTTTTTTAATTTTTTTTTTCAACGTTTATTTATTTTTGGGACAGAGAGAGACAGAGCATGAACGGGGGAGGGGCAGAGAGAGAGAGGGAGACACAGAATCGGAAACAGGCTACAGGCTCTGAGCCATCAGCCCAGAGCCCGACGCGGGGCTCGAACTCCCAGACCGCGAGATCCTGACCTGGCTGAAGTCGGACGCTTAACCGACTGCGCCACCCAGGCGCCCCTGAAACAGCATTTTAACTATGGAATGTGAAATATCTTAGGCCTTATTGTATTACCCTAAGTAGAGACACATAATTAATGCCATTTTTAGAAATTATAGTTTCAAAACATGAAGCATGCGTTGCTGGTTGGTCATTTCATAAACAAGTATAATAAATTATAGTGCTCTTTCCTCATTCTGATCAATATTTGCTTGTAAATAATGACAGAATGCAAAAGTAGAAATAGTGACTTTCAACTGTTCCTTGTTTCAGTTAAGCTGCTTCTCTTTGATTCTGTGTATCACAATTCATAGAATGTAAAGAAGAGGGTAAGAGTTAGCACATATGTCTAAAAACCTCCAAAAAGGTTAGTAAGTTTCTAATTATGAAAGAAACTAATATAACCTCATTAAAAGAAGCAAACAGTATTTTTTAAAAATTCCTCATTAATTCTCTTCAAACTTTCCCTTCTACAGGCAGTCACAGTTAACCTTGTTAGGTATGTTTATATCAAAATACACTTCTTTATATAAATAACATAACATTATAATGTTATGTAACTTAGTTTTTAGCCTATTATATACTAGATATTCTCCCATGTCAGTACCTATTAACCAGCCCCTTTTGATGAATGTTTAGGCTATTTCCAATTTCTCAATAAAATTAATGCTGTATTGAACATCTTTGTTCATACATCTTTGCATTCTTATGCAAACAATTTTGTAGACAAATGTTTGTAAGTGGAACTTCTACCTCAAAATATATACAAATTTAAAAAAATGTACAAATTAAAATTTTTGCTAAATTTGTTAAAATTGCAAAATTGCTTCTTAAAAAGTACTAGTTCATACATCTATGGCTAGTGTATGAGAGTTACAAAATGGAGTGTGCAAATTGTTGGTAATGTACGCCTTTAAGTTACTATTCTAATAGTAGTTTTCGATATGAGCTTATCTATTTTTATTTTAACTCATAAGAAAGTCAAGTAGGCGGGTAGGGCATTCTAAATAATTGTTCTGGGAATTGAAACTCATTGCCCCCCTCCCCTCCCAATAAGCACTATGAACCAAACAAATGAGTTGACTAGCTGTTGTTACTACCTGTAGAGAAGTATACATTTTGAAATAAAGACATATTAAAGATCTGCATTTTCTTTTAGATTTCATATTTCTTATACCCACTTTCTGATGTCCATCACTTTAATACCATGTTTTTTTAAAAAAAATCTCTTCTGGAGGTTTCTTTCTTTCTTTCTTTCTTTCTTTCTTTCTTTCTTTCTTTCTTTCTTTTAAATTATTTTTTTAATGTTTATTTATTCTTCAGACAGAGACAGAACGTGAACAAGGGAGGGGCAGAGAGAGAGGGAGACACAGAATCTGAAACAGGCTCCAGGCTCTCAGCTGTCAGCACAGAGCCCGACGGGGCTCCAACCCACAAACTGTGAGATCATGACCTGAGACGAAGTTGGACGCTTAACTGACTGAGCCACCCAGGCACCCCTCTTCTGGAGGTTTCAAGACAGGATGCCAAAATTTACTAGTCCATTTGCACTTGAATCTATATCAAACATACAGTTGCTAGTTGATTCCTAATAGTGCAATATGGCCTTTTTCTTTGGAGAAAAATGCCTTTTCCAAACCTCCTATTCTAGAATAAATATTAACATACCGATATCATCTCATATTAACATATAATTTTAGAGTTTACAAACCTCTTTCATAAATATTGTTCCATTTCATTTTCACAACCAAGGTGTGGTAACTGGGAAGGTATTATCTCCACTGAATAAATGAAACAGGTCCCACAATCATGAAGCAGTAGAACTGAGACTAGTAGAGCACTGAACTGTCCACACCCCTCTGTTGCCTCTTATATATGTATAAGGACAGCATATTCCTTTCGCAGAAATTTTACTCCACGGTGGTAACATTCACCCAATAAATTCCCTTTATAACAAGGTAAAAGATAAATTTTAAAAAGAGGGGCAAAAACCCTGCAAAAAAAGAAAATACCTTTCTCCTTTTTGGTAATGTTACTACTACCTTTCTGAAGGAAGTCATTCTTTTTACTTTTAGGTAAACTGTACCTAAACATGTGTTCTGTGGCATTGTAATAAATATGTGTGAACAATTCTAAGACAAGGACAATTTAAAAATGTAACCTCAATTTTCCAAGTAGATCATACTAAATGCTAGTCAAACAATATATGTTTCATTGTATTTCTAATTCACATTCATCTTATTTCTTATTCATATTTATCATATATAGGTTTCACTGTTTTTTTCTCTACAACCATAAAGTCACAGGACTAATCCATTTCAGATTTTATTTTCTTATTATAAGGATAATTGCTGGTCAGCTATTGGCTGATCTACAAATAAGGTGGTTTTGTAAAGGAATGAGCCTTGTCATTTTGAAAAAATGATTATTAAAAAAAGATTGTTTTCCTTTTTTGATCCATAATGTCATTAATGGCAGATTTCAGTTTCCTTCTTAACATCATGATCATAATTTCTTGTGTTTCATTTAGATGTAAAGAAGGATCCAAGCATTCTTGGTACCTTTTCTGATCTTTATCTTCAAGAAGGCCATCTCCATGCAGTTGAACAAATACTGGGCTGAGTATCTGGAGAACCTGACTCTAAGGTAGGCTGTATACTGAGTGTGAACTTGGGGAAATTTCTCTTTTCTGGGCTTTAATGTCTTTATCACTAAAATGAGAGGATGTATTAGTTCTAGACTATCATCCCAAGGGTCCAATTTAGCTTTCGCAGTATCATTGTAAAACCTATTAAACAACATTTGTTTAGACAAGACATTCTAGTGTTTTAGACAACTATTTGTGGATACCTAAATAATGATTTATCTTCTGGGACGAAAGGTTTCAGCAATTATGAAATACTAGCAAGTACTATGGCCCAAATCAGGAAGCATCCTGTGCGGTGGTTCGGGCCACTAGAGTTTGAGGTATTATTAGGTAACAATTTCAGCGGCAGAGTACCTCAACGTTACAATATATACTGTTTAAACCCATGAGAAAAGAAAAACGAAGTTAAACAAGAATTTCGGGCAAAAATAGAAACAAATAGGGGCACCTGGGTGGCTCAGTCGGTTAGGCCTCCAACTTCTGCTAGGGTCATGATTTCACAGCTTGTGGGTTCTGACCCCAACGGGATCTGTGCTGACACCTCAGAGCCTGGAGCCTGCTTCAGATTCTCTCTCTCTCTCTGTCCCTCTCCAACTCGCGCTGTCTCTCAAACATAAACATTAGAAAAAAATTTTTTTTCAAATAGAAGCAAATACTTGTAAATTTCTCCCGCGAATGCAACTCAAACCCTACATTTTACCTACATAAATCTAGGCCTTAGGTGTTGGCGCAGGCCAAAGGGAAAGTTTCTCTACCCATCTCTGAAACATCGCTGGGGGGAACAGAAAACAGCTCTATGGTATTTATATCATTCAAATCCAACCTAAAAGAAACTGTCCTCGCGCCAGCCAGCGAGCATCTTAACACGTTAGGTCCCTTATGCGGCCTCCACCTCCGGCTCAGGCCTGCAAAGCTGCTGACCGCGCTTGCGGTGGCTAGGCAACGGTCGGAGCATTCCCCGCGGTGTCAGCCCCTCCTCTTGGGGTGCATCCACCTCCCTGCGCCTCGAATCTCCTTCTCTCATTGGCTAGCGACATGCCAGAGGTGGGTGGGGGAAATGCGTCAGACAACGAGCTCACTTCCGGCCAGGGAGCGCGCGGGTTGATTCGTCCTTCCTCAGCCGCGGGTGCTCGCAGCTCGGAAATGGCGGGTAAGTTCCCGGGAAAAGTTTACCAAGGGGAGGGGGCGGTCAGGTTTGGGAAAGAACGCCGAGACCGTGGTGACAGTGCCCGCCTGGAACTTTCGGGCACCAGCCTGGGTTCCAGAAGGCTTCCTTCAGCCTGGAAGCACGGAACTCTCACCCCAGCTCCTTGTCGGCCGAGGTTCGTGCCCCCACCCCCAACTACTCGGGGTTCTGCGGCTTCTGCGAAGAACTCGGCCCCGGCGGAGGGCTGAGGAAGCCGGGGGAAGGCGTCGCGATTTGGGCTTGTAAGGTGCTAGATGTCTTGAGGCCTGTTAATCTCCTCGTTGCTTCTTCCCCACTGCTGTCTCAGCCACAGTAGTCTGGTTCTGTTCCCGCCAGCTGATTTTAATGCTCAGATCTTCCTCTTCCAGGTCTCCCTCCACCTTCCTTCCACTACAGTCAACTTCTGAGCTAGCGCAGTTCTGCCTTGCCCTGCGTTAGGGCTCTCACTTGAATCTTGACTTCGTAATCGTTTTTCTTAATCTCTCGCGTTTAATATTCCTAGGCTCGATTTAGATTTCCTTTGAGAAAGAGTTTCTCGCATTCTTCCTTCATCTAAACTTCTCTTAGTATTCTTTCTACACTATAATTCTCGTGTTCATTCTATTCTGCTTTCTTTATTGAGTCTCTTTAGTTTGCAACATTTAATGACTAATTGCTATTTTTTACATGTATTAAGCCTATTTTGGTGTGGTTTTCCAATTACATATTTTTTGAAGTGAAGGGACAGTTTCTACTTTATCTTTTCCCGCTGTCTTCATAGTTGTCTTACTACACTTTTATGGATGTGCTGGATAGACAGGCTATCACGTGAACGCTACAGACATTTAAGGAAGGACTGTTCTACCGGATAGTGACTGTGGGATTTTGGGGGTACACTGGTGCTATAAAAGAGGGGGACCATATGTATTATGTATGGTGTGCATATAGTAAGAATTACACCTAAATTTGAATCTCTGTTTCACCACTTAATAGTTGGGCGCCTTTAAGCAATTAAACCTCTTTCTTTCTAATCCTGAGCTTTTGAATATGAAATGGGACTGATAGAGTATTTACTTGTCTAAGAGATTGTGGGGATTAAGCCAAAGTATGATTTCACAAGTTAGATTTTGTTGCTTGCGTTGTATATAATTCCCTTGAAGTGGTTCTGTTGTCTCAGTTTCATAGGTTAGGGTCTGAGGAGTCAAGTGCTCTAGTTCTAGTTCACAGATCCAGTAAGTGGTGAAGACTGGATTTGATTCTAGGAATTCTGACTCCAGACTATTAATCTGTAGTGCCTCAAATGTTCCCATTTTCTGTGTATGATGTCTCAACCACTTGTTAAAGTTTATGGCGTGTCATTGTACCTTTCTTTTGTTTCTGCTAATGACTTCTTTTTTCCTGAATTTTTACTAATTTTTATGTTCATTATGTCAGGAGATTTATTGTCATCTTTGCTTGACAGTTTACTTTGATAATGATTGCTTCCATTTTTAATTATTACATGTATTGATGGGTGCCCACGTTGTAGTAAAAACCATTTAGCTGCCAGTAGCCCATAGTTTATGACTTTATACATATATGGTTAAAAAAAACTTCAATGCAGTTAAAATTTTCTTTCCCAACCTAATCCCCATTCCTCCTCTCTTATCCTAGAAATAACCATGGTTACCAGTTTCTTGTGTATCCTTCCTGAGATAATGTATGCATTATCAGTTGATGGTTTTTTAATAGTTGATATGAAGTACTTTGGGCAGAATTTTTCCAGTATTAGAGATGAAATGGTATTGTAATTATCAAAGGATATTCTCATTTTGTTTTTTGGTGGAGCAGTGGCATCCTTTTTATATTTTAAAAAGCCGCTTAGGTGTAAATCCTAGCAGGTAGTATATATTAGTATTAAATATAAAGAAAGGTCAGTAGTCATTAATTTTCAGATTTACTTATTCATGTAAAGCAAGCCTAGTTCATAAGCTACTATCTCACAAGTGATATTTCTCTTGTTTTCTAATGAGGAAGTCATATGCAGTACATTTATTTAGGAGTCTATAGGCCTTTACTTTTATGATCTGTTAGCATGTTTTAAATCTTACCTTTTATTCTACTTCTAATAAGAACGCTATTTGTAGGTTTGACTATTTAAACCAGTTCCAACAAGGCCTTTTAAAAACTTTCCCTTAGGATTTGGTGCTATGGAGAAATTTTTGGTTGAGTACAAGAGTGCAGTGGAGAAGAAGCTGGCAGAGTACAAATGTAACACCAACACAGCAATTGAACTAAAATTAGGTACGTATGCTATTTTGAAGTGGTATTATATATGCACTGTGTGTTCATATATAATCTTTTTTTTTTTAATTCGAAGTAGAAGTTTACATAAGAGGAGTTGTTCATGTACATGGTTAGTTTTCTGCATGTATTGAACACATTCCGATTTTATTCAGTCTCGATTTATGTCATAGAGTGGGTAGATGTTTAAGAAGTGGCAGAGTGTACATATAGGAAGTACAGTGTGGCAAAAAATGATAGGTGTCAATGTTCTCAGACTCTTAAAAACATTTACCTTTACATTTTTCTTATAAAAATAGTAGACAGTAAGTGTTGGTGAGGATGTGGAAAAACACTTGTATTGCTGATGAGAATGTAAAATGATGCAACTACTTTGGAAAACAGTTTGGCAAGTTCTTAAACAGTTAGATGTGCTATATGACCCAGCAATTCTACTCCTAGGTATCTATCTACTCAAGAGAAATGAAAACATATGTCCAGGGGCACCTAGACGGTTCAGTCGGTTAAGTGTCCGACTTCGGCTCAGCTCATGATCTCATGGTTTGTGAGTTCGAGCCCTGCGTCGGTCTCTGTGCTGACAACTGGGAGCCTGGAGCCTGCTTCAGATTCTCTCTCTCTCTCTCTCTCTCTCTCTCTCTCTCTCTCTCTGCCCCTTCCCTGCTCACGCTCTGTCTCTCAAAAATAAATAAACATTTAAAAAAATTTAAAAACATATGTCCATACAAAAACTAGTATGTAAATATTTATAGCAGCATTATTCACAGTAGCCCGAAAATGGAAACAACTGAGATCTCTGTCAACTGATAAGTGAATAAACAAAGTGTAGTATATCCATATGATGGAATAACTACTTGACAATAAAAAGGAGTAAAAGATACTACAAACATGAGAGAACTCAAAAACATTCCAAGTAAAAAAAAAATCAGACAGAAAAAAACCTCACATACAATATGATTGTATTTATATGTATGTTTGGAAAAGGCAAATCTGTAGACAGAAGGTAGAATGGTAGTTGTCAGACTCAGTGTGAGAGAGAATGACTGCAAATAGGCATGAGATTTCTTTTGGGGACAGTGGCAATGTTTTAAAATTAGATTGTGACAATGGTCACACAATTCTAAATTTACTAAAAATTATAGAATTATATGCTTAAAACAAGTGTTATTATGTAAATTATACCTCAATAAAGCTATTTAAAAAAAGTTTTATGTTCATGAATTCTGGTTCCATCACATTCCATCCCTGAATATTCTTATAGTGAAGTTAATAGTACTTACTTTTACAGTGGTTGTAAAGATTAAATGAGGAGGTTAAGTACAAGTAAAGTGCATTAACAACTTGACTTTTAAAAATTCTCAATAAATATTAGCTTCCATTATTTAAAACAATACAAACATAACAAAAATATAAAGAAAGTGACAAAGAAGGTACTCTTCACTACAGAGATAATACTTACCTAGGTTTTTTTTTCTTCTGCATACATAGATTTATTTTTCTAAAATCAGGATCCTGTTGTAAGGATATAAGTATTCGTTTTCCATATTGGTTACTCCATTTTGCATTCCTACCAACAGTGCACATAGGTTCCAATTTCCCTACATCCTTGCCAACACTTGTTATTTTCTGTGGATTTTTTACTGTATTTTTTAAACTATTTTTTTAATTTGATAATTAACACATTTTTGATTCTAAGAAAAGTATATCCTTTGTATCTAAGTGAATCAGCCCTTATTATATATAGTAAGTATGTGTTTTTGTCATATCTTACAAAAAGGCCCTCCCTACTCTAAGATTTTAAAGTTTATCCATTGTTTCTTTTAATATTTTTGGGATTTTTTTCAAGTGCAAACTTTTGACTCTTTCCTGCTATAAGGCATGAGATAGGAATCCAGCTTTGCTTTCTCAGATGACTTAGCCAATTTTCCACCTGCCAGTTTAAGTTGTCTTTTCATTAATGATTTAAAATTGCTTTTAGCATATTAAAGTATCATAAAAATCATGTATCTTTTGTCCTTGCTCCATTAGTGTAATGCTGTTAAAAATTTTATGATATATGATGTGACTAGGCCCCCCACTTGTTATTCTTTAAGAGTTTTCCTAAGTTTTCTCTAATTCTGTTTGTTCTTCTAGATGAACATTTTATCAAGTTCCAAAAAGATTTTTTGTTGATTGTTTTGTTTTTTTTTTTTATTTGAGATCCTGTCAAATTAAGTTTAACTTAGGGAGAGTCAACATCCTTACATTGTTGAGTCTTTTCTTTTTAATAGTAAGCAAGAATATTTTTCGGGATGCCTGGGTTACTCAATTGGTTAAGCATCTGACTTCAGCTCAGGTGATGATCTCACAGTTTGTGAGTTCAAGCCTCATTGCTGTCAGAGCCTGCTTGGGATCCTTAGTCCCCCTTTCTTTGCCCCTCCCCCATGTGCACCCTCTCTCTTTCTCTTTGTCTCTCCCCCAGAAATAAACACTAGGGGTGCCTGGGTGGCTCAGTCAATTAAGTGTCCAACTTCGGCTCAGGTTATGATCTTGAGGTTGGAGAGTTTGAGCCCCGTTGGGTTCTGTGCAGACAGCTCAGAGCCTGGAGCCTACTTCAGATCCTATGTCTCCCTCTCTCTCTGTCCCTCCCCTGCTTGTGTTCTGTCTCTCTCTGTCTCTCAAAAATAAACTTAAAAAAAAAAAAAAAAACACTAAAAAATGTAAAAAAAAAAAAAAAAAAAGGAATATTTTTCTATTTATTTGAGTCTTTTTTAAATGTCCATCTTTTTAAAGAGTTTTAAACTTTATAGATGGTAAACATCTCTTATTATGTTTATTCCTAGGTATTTCATTCATGTTATTGCTATTACAAATGAGATTTTCTCTTCCACTATATGTTCTGTCTTTATTAGTAGTGTGTGAGAAAACTGTGGAAAACAATTTTTAATATATATTTATTTCCCCACTTCAAAATCCAAGTTACGTAACTCGAGTTCTATACATACATAACAGAATTAAAACTGGGTTATTTGGTCATTCTAATTCCTTACAGTTATAGTAATAACTTGTAACCTCAAGCCAACCTTCCTTTCTCCCTCTTTTTTTTCAGCTCTCCTGTCCCAGTTCCCTCCCCTTCCACCTTGTCTGGACAAATGGTTATTGAAATCTATGTGACAGGCATTGTGCTAGACACATGGGATAACTTTAACTCTTGACTGCATACCCAGAATTCCACTAAGGTTTATCCTGAGATTCTTCCTCTCATAGAAGCTCTTGTTCACTTGGTTTGTGAGGGATTGACAGACACACTTTTTTTTCCACAGAGGTTTGGAGCTTTGGGGTAGGTTATTGTAGAAAGAATGAATCTTTTTTTTCTGTTTCTTTTTAACCATTTTTATGTGTACAATTAGGTAGCATTAATTGTATTAATAATATTATGTGACCATTAGTGCTATCTTTTTCCAAAATTTTTTCATCACCCCAAACAGAAACTTTGTGCCTGTTAAACAGTAAATCTCCAGGGTGTCTGGGTGGCTCAGTCGGTTAAGTGTCTGACTTCGGCTCAGGTCATGATCTCGCGGTTCGTGAGTTCGAGCCCTGCATCGGGCTCTGTGCTGACAGCCCAGAGCCTGGAGCCTGTTTCAGATTCTGTGTCTCCCTCTCTCTCTGGCCCTTCCTCTCTCCCTCTCTCTCTCTCTCTCTCTCTCTCTCTCTCTCTCTCTCTCAAAAGTAAATAAACATTTTAAAAAAATTAAAAAAAAAACCAAAACAGTAAATCCCCATTCACTTTTCCCCTCCAGCCCTTGGTAACCTCTAATCTATTTTCTGTTTCTGTGAATTTATCTGTTCTAGATATTTTGTTTAAGTGGTATCACAGCAGTATTTGTCCTTTTGTGTGTGGCTTATTTCACTTAGCATAATGTTTTCAATTTATTTCACTTAGCAGATATTTCATGTTGTAGCATATATCAGGACTCCAGTCCTGTTCATGGCTGAATAATATTCTATTGTGTATAGATACCACATTTTGTTTATTCATTTGTTCATGGACATTTGGGTCTTTTTTTTTTTTTCAAAGTTTATTTATTTATTTTGAGAGCAAGAGATAGGAGAATTCTGAGTAGGCTCCGCAGCATTCATTGGTGCGGAGCCCGATGTGAGGGTTGAACTCATAAAGCATGAGATCGTGACCTGAGTCAAAATCAAGAGTCAGATATGTACCTGACTGAGCCATGAAGGCTGCCCCCATCTTGATCTTTTCTACCTTTTGGCTATTGTGAATAATGGCACTATGGACGTCAGCCTACAGGTATCTGTTTGAGTCCCTATTTTCAATTCTTTTGAGTTTATAGCTACGAATAGAATTACTGAGATATGTTAATTCTATGTTTAACTTTTTGAGGAACTGCTTAGTTATTTTACATAGTAGCTGAATCATTTTACAGTCCTACCAGCAATGTACAAGGGTTCCAATTTCACCACATCGTCAGTGCTTGTTATTTTCTTTTTTTCCTTATATTATTATAGCCATCCTAATAGATGTAAAATGATATCTTACTGTGATTTTGATTTGCACTGTTCTAATGACTAAGGATATTGAGTGTCTTTTCATGTGCTTATTTGCCATTTGTATATCTTCTTTGTAGAAGTGTCTATTCAAATCCTTTGCCTATTTTTTAATTGGGTTGTCTTTTTGGATATATTTTCTTCGTTTTATTTTATTCTGTTTTATTCTTTTATTCTGTTTTATTCTATTTTATTCTATTTTATTCTATTTTATTCTATTCTATTCTATTCTATTCTATTTATTTTGAGAGGGAAAGCATGAATGAGGGAGGGGCAGAGAGAGGGGAAGAGAGAATCCCAAGCAGGCTCCATACTGTTACTGCAGAGCCAGGCGCAGGGCTTGAACTCACAAACCGTGAGATCGTGACCTGAGCTGAAATCAGGAGTTGGACACTTAACCGACTGAGCCACCCAGGTGCCCCTGTTATGGTTTTTTCCCCAATATATTTAAAACATTTTTTTTTTTATGTTTTATTTTTGAGAGAGACAGAGTGTGAGTGGGGGGAGGGGCAGAGAGAGAGGGAGACACAGAATCCAAAGCAGGCTCCAGGTTCTGAGCTTTTGGCACGGAGCCTGAGGCGGGGCTTAAACCCACGGACTGTGAGATCATAACCTGAACCGAAGTCAGACAGTTAACCTACTGAGCCACCCAGGTGCCCCTTTCAGTATATTTTAAAACCTGATAATTTTACTGGCTTCTCTTACTTTCTGGGGAGTGGCTTCAGCTGATTGTTTCTTAGGCTTATAACCATATCTGGTCATTTTCATAAATTCACTTTGTTTTTGATATACATGCCTCTTTGTTCTCTTTTCAGATTGCATTGGCAAGCACTTTCAGAACAGTGTTTAAAAATGATTACAGTCATCTGTTCCTTAATTTAATGAGAATGGTTCTAGTGTGTCTTCACTAAATATCCTTGCTTATTACTTTGAAGAGTAATTTGTCTTGTTTTGCAAAGAGTTTTTATTTAAACATCCATATTAGAATTTATCAAGTGCCATTTTGGTTTCCATGGAAATATTTGATTATATTATGTTACATGCAAATGTTACTACTACATAATATTTAATATAATAGATTTTATTATCATATCTTTGTATTTTGAACCACCCTTGCATTTCTGAAACGAATATCTTGAGGTTTTTTTAATGAATTGATGAAGACTATTTTATGTTTAAATATTTTTATCTTACCACCACTTATAGATGAGATTGGTCTGTGTTTTTGCCCATTTTGCTTTCTTTTTAGAGGAGGTGAAGATCAGCTTTTGTATTTTTTGTGACTACTTTTCTTGGCCTTCCTATTTTATCACTCCCACCCTCACCAGTTTTAAAAACATTAGATTTACCTAAAGGTAAAGGCTTGAAAGAATTCACCTTAATCATGAAGAGATCTTATGCCATTTAATGCATTTTTTTTTTTTACAAGTTAGATTACATTTTCAGGTTTTGTAGTTTGCATGATACATTTTTGACCCTTCCATTTATTTTTAACTTGTCATTCCTTTTAGGTATGTCTTTTATAGAGTATATACTTGAATTTGATTGCATAGGTTTTTTTACCTGATAATTTTATCTCCTTTATATTTATTGTTTGGTGCTTTTGTTATCTTATTTTTCTCTTATTTCCTTGCACTTCTCATGTAATATATATATTGTTTTCCCTGATCTCGTCATTCTCCAGTATGCTCTGTTTTAAATTCTACAAAAAAGCCATATAACCTATTATTAAAATACAGTATATTGTTAGTTCTACTGAGATTGTTTATATTTTAAGTTCATTTACCATTTGTCAAATACTGCGTTGGTCATATAGTGGTGAGCATAGCTGCCTTCCATTTGCCAAATACTCATTTAGCTATACTTATGTGGCAGAAATTTATCTGGGGATAAAAAACTGCACTGGAGATAGAGCGGTATACAAATAGTTTCTCTTTTCATGGAGCTTACATTCTGGTTATGAGAAACAGACATAAATACATGGAAAATTGTGATTTGTGTTATGGAGAAAATACAGGGTGATCAGGTCCAACTACTAAGGTGACATTTGAGTATGTAACAAAAGGAATGAATTTGTAAGCAATGTAGATATCTCAAGGAAGATTGTTAACATACAGCAGAATCGCAAGTGCAGAACGTGCTGTATGTGTTCAAGGAATATTAAGGAAGCCATTGTGACTGAGAAGGCTAGCTTGGGAGAATGAAGTATCTGGAAGCCAAAAGATTGAAGTATTTGAAGGAGGAAGAGGTAATCAACTATGTCAAATGTTGCTGGTAGTCTCATAACATAAGAACTATTGGGATTTAGTGATTTGATAACTTTTTTTTTAATGAGAGAAGTCATAGGATCTACTTTATAGTAATTTAGAGAAATTAAGAGGAGAGAAATTAGAAGTGGAGTATAGACTCCATATTTGAAGAGATTTTCTCAGGAGTAGAGTTGAGAAATGGGTAGCTAGAGAAAGACCTAGGATAAAGTTAGAGAACTTTATTTTTGCTTTTTATTTATTAAAAAAAAAATTTGGGGGCGCCTGGGTGGCGCAGTCGGTTGAGCGTCCGACTTCAGCCAGGTCACGATCTCGCAGTCCGTGAGTTCGAGCCCCGCGTCAGGCTCTGGGCTGATGGCTCAGAGCCTGGAGCCTGTTTCCGATTCTGTGTCTCCCTCTCTCTCTGCCCCTCCCCCGTTCATGCTCTGTCTCTCTCTGTCCCAAAAATAAATAAACGTTGAAAAAAAAATTTTTTTTTTTAAATTTTAATGTTTATTTTTAAGAGAGAGAGAGACAGAGTGCACGCAGGGGAGGGACAGAGAGAGAGGGAGACACACAATCCAAAGCGGGCTCCAGGCTTCAAGGTGTCAGCCCAGAGCCCAACATGGGGCTTGAATTCATGAATGGTGAGATCGTGATCTGAGCCAAAGTCAGACACTTGACCGACTGAGCCACCCAGGCACCCCTATTTTTGCTTTTTAAAAAGTGTTGTACAATTTATACATGATGAAATGCACAATAAGTGTATGATTCAGTGAGGTTTGAGGTTTCCCCCCAAAATAGCTGTTTTTTGGGGGTTTTAATTTAAAACCCAGTTTTGGGGGTTGATACATGCAGCGGGTCTGGTGGGCTACATTCCTTTGTTTTGTTTTGTTTAAAGTTTATTTTAAAAGAGACGGAGAGAGAGCATAACCTGGGGAGGGACAGAGAGAGAGAATCCCAAACAGGCTCTCCAACAGTGCAGAGCCAGATGGGGGACTGCTCTCATGAACCGCGAGATCATGACCTAAGCCAAAATCGAGTTGGATGTTCAACCAACTGAGCCATTGAACCAATTTTGTTTTGAACCGGTTGCAGACTTACAGAAAAGTTGGGTATAAATACAGACTTTTTCTCCCTGAACTGTTTGAGAATTGCTGACTTGATGCATCATCACCACATATTCTTTAATGTATATTTACTGTAAACAAGAACATTATTATACGTGGCCAGAATATAGTCATCAAAATTAGAAAATATCAGTACATTATCACCATCTAATTCTCAGACTCTGTTTAAATTTCCCACTTATCTTAAAATGCCCTTTATAGCAAAGGGATCCAGTTTAATTAGGGCCAGGGCTTACATTTGGTTGCCTTGTTTTCTTTTGTCCCCTTCAGACTGAAACAATTGTAAGTCTTTTGACTTTCATGACCTTGACCAGTTGAGGATTATAGATGTTATGTTGTAGAATGTTCTCAAGTTGGGTTTATCTGATATTTGCTCATGGTTTATTTAAGGTTATATATTTCTGGTAGGAATATCACAGAAGTGATGTGCAGATTTCATTGCACTTGTTAGTTTTTCATTAAACTTCCAGTTCTTTCATTTATTTAGTTCCTCTTTTATTTAGTGGATTATAATCTGTTACTATCATTTATTTTGGTGCCTATATTGTCCCTGATTTGGCCAGTGGGAGCCCAGTTCATGCTGGCCTCTATGTCATTTTTACATGTCCTCTTCATTTGATTACTTCATTCTGATTGTTTTTTAGAACAAGATATTCCAGGCTCATCTGTTATGTCTGTCATAGCTCTGGAATCAACCATTTCTCCAGGGAGCCCTGGTTTTTTGTTTTGTTTTGTTTTTTTGTTTTGTTTTGTTTTTAAGAGGAAAATGGTATTTCGAAGCCAAGATCTAGTAGGTGAGCTGGTAAACTCATTGCTGTTAGTGTTGTTCTAACATTAATGAGGATGGCCTTCTCAGTGGACAGAACTTTGTTCCTTCCCTTTCGGTCCCTGCTTCCTGCAAAGTATTACTGTTCTGCTTCCTTTCATTAAAAAAAAAAAGAGTTTTGCCTGTTTTAGAACTTTATATAAATGTAGTTATGCACGTATACTCTGTGACTGGCTTAGTTCAATCAGCATGGGTTTGAGGTACATCTTATTGTTGCCTATATCAAAGGTTCATTCCTATTTATGGCTGAATACTATTCTGTTGTTGGATATATCGCTATTCATCAGTTAATGGACATTTCGGTTTTTCTAGTTTTTGGTTGTTATAAATAACTCTGCTAAGAATGCTCTTGTAATAAGTCTTTTTGTGGACCCATGATTTTATTTAGGGTAAACTCCTAGCAGTAGATTTACTCGGTCATAGGATGGTTGTATGTTTAGCTTTATGAGATACTTGCCAGACTGACTCCCCAAGTACTTTCACATTCTCTGATAATGTATTATAATTCTGGTTATTCCATATCCTCATGAATGTTTGGTGGTGTAAGTTTTCAAAATTCATAGATTGAAGGGCTCAGTATTATTATTTTTAAAGCTTATTTATTTTGAGAAAAAGAGAGCATGCACACATGAGCAGGGAAAGAGCAGGAGAGAGAGAGAGAGAGAGAGAGAGAGAGAGAGAGAATGAATGAATGAATGAATCCCAAGAAGGCTCCATGCTGTCCTCTCAGAGTCCAATGCGGGGTTCGATCTCACAAACTGTGAGATCATGACCTGAGCCAAAACCGAGTCAGATGCTTCACCAACTGAGCCACCCAGGCACCCTGAAGGCCTCAGTATTATTAAAACAGCAGTTCTCCCCACATTCGTTTATAGATGTAATCTTTTTTTCTAGGTCTTAGTTTGATTTTGGTATGAGGGTTTTTGCCAGCCTTATAAAATGCGTTGGCAAGTGTTCTCCATCTTCTAAAAAGAGTTTGCAAAAGACTGATATTTCTTCTTTAAATGTTCAATAAAATTTGCTGGTGAAGCTTTGTGGGCCTTGAGTTTTCTTTGTCAGAAGGTTTGTCACTACAAATCTAATTAGTAGATTTAGTACTATTCTGATTTGGTGTTTCTTCTTGTGTCAGTTTTGGTAATTTTTGTCTTTTAAGGAAATTGTCCATTTTACCTAAATTTCCTGTCAGATTGTTGTTCATAATATCCCTGTTACCCTTTTAAGGACTGTAGAATCTGTAATCCCTTTTCTGGGATACTGGTAATACGTGTTTTCTCTCTTTTTTCTTAATGAGTCTGCCTATCAGTTTATCAGTCTTACTGATCTTTTCAAAAATTGCTTTTCTGTTTATTTCTTATTTCTCTTAATCTTTATAATCTTTATTATTCTTTCATTTGCTCCTAAGAAATCTCTCTTCTTGGGGTGCCTGGGTGGCTCAGTCTGTTAAGCATCTGACTCTTGATTTCAGGTCAGATCATGATCTCACCATTTTTTATTTTGAGCCCCACAACAGGCTTTGGCCAAAGCCAAAGTAGGCGGAGCCTACTTGGGATTCTATCTCTCTCTGCCCCTCCCTTGCTCATGTTCTTTCTCTCTCAAAATAAATAAACAAACAAATAAACAAACAAACAAACTCCCTTCTCAAGGTGAATGCTTAAATAACTGGTTTTAAACTTTCCTTCTGTAATACTAGCATTAAAATTATAAACTTACCTATGAATACTGATTTACTTGCATCCCACCAATTCTGTTATGTTGTGTTTTTTATTATTGTTCTGTTATTATTTCTTCTTTGATCTGTGGGCTACACAGAAAAAATGTTGCTTAATTTGCAAATACTTGGGGCTTTTCTAGCTACCTTATTACTGATTTCTGTTAATTCCAGGAAGGTCAGATTATTTCAGTCCTTTTAAATTTGAGATTTGTTTTATAGTCTAGCACATATTGTCTGTTTTGGTGAATGTCCCAGGTGTTTGGGGAGGGTCCCAGAGAATGTAAATAACTTATATTCCGCAGTTTTATACAAGGTTCTATAAATGTCAGTTGGTGTAATGGTGTTATTCAAGTCTTGTATATTTTTGCTGATTTTTATCTACTTATTCTGTCAGAACAGTTGAGAGAGGACTATTGAAAATTCCAGCTATAATTGTGGATTTGTCTGTTTCTTCAGTTGTCTAGTTTTGCTTCATGTATTTTTCTTCTTCTTTTTTTTTTAATTGAAGCATAGTTAATGCTTCATATATTTTGAAGATTTGGTATTAGGTGCATACATATGAGTCTGAGTCTTCTTGATGTATTAACCCTTTAAGCATTTATAAAATGTTCCTTCCTGCCTAAATGCTCCATCATTTAGGCATCCAGCTCTTGATTTTGGCTCAGGTCATGATCTTACGGTGGTGGGATTGAGTCCTGCTTCTGGCTCCGTGCTGGGCATGGAGCCTGCTTGGGATTCTCTCTCCCTCTCCTACTGCCCCTCCCCTGCTCACACACATTCTCTCTCTATCTCAAAAAAAAAAAAAAAAAAGTTCCTTCTTTATTTCTGGTAATAAAGGGGTCTCTATCTCTGTCCCCACTTTAACTCTTCATCTTGCCTTATATTGAAGACGGCTTTTTCAGATATGAGTATTGCAACAAGAGTTACGTAAGCATGGGAGAAATAACAGCATGTTTATATGCTGATGCCTATGATCTGTCAGAGGAGGGGAGAATGGTACAGGAAAAGAATGAGGAGTATTTGTGGAGTGATCTTGAAAATATGAGAGAATATTCTTGAGAATATCATTGTAGGGCTTAGTCTTAGATGGGAGCATGGAGAATTTCTCTGCCAGTTTAACAAAAGGAAGACGTGGGAATGGCTACAATAAATTAGGTGTAGAAGTGGCAGTTGTGCGGGTTCTTTTGTGAATGCTTCTGTTTCCTAAGTGAAACAAGAAGCAAGGTTATCAGATGAGAATGTGTTTCTAGAAGATGTTGGAGGTTTGAGGAAGTAGTCATCTTGTCAAACAAGAGTGAGTAGCCTTGACAACTATAGTATGATTGTCAGGTAGCACTAAGGGTCCACTTCCAAGTTTTGTACTCATGAATGTAAAGTCAAGGTCAACTACATGAAGATGCAAGGGTGTAACAAAAAGTGGGCATACCGTCAGACTTCACTAGAGTGGGGATTTAGCAGACTGGCATGACAAAGATTGGAGCAAAGGAGTTAAGGATGTTTATGAGGGAGTGATAATATTGATTGGCCATGGAATCCTACACTGGAAAGTGAGGGTACAAAGGAGGGGAGGAACAGTGAAAATTGTGTTCTAATCAATACACTGTAAGTCCTGGTGGAGGTTGGAGGTTAAAAAATTGTTAGAGTTGAGGTATCACAAGGAGTGAGCTAGGAAGAGGTAGTGGTAAAATTGCTTGCGATTCCCCCACCCCCCAACTTGTGCTTTCTCTCTCTCTCAAATAAACTTAAAGATTAAAAAAATTATTTAAAAAACTTTATTTATTAGATATTAAAAGAATCCTTTATATATAGCATTGGTTTTAAAGAATCTCTCTTGAATTATTTCACCCAAATCTAATCAGATCCAAGCAATAAATATTTAATTATATATTTGCCTTAAAGTATTTGAGTTTTACTTCAGTTAAAAGACTCATCACTTTGCTTTCTCTTTCTTTTAGTTCCTATTACCTGTGGACTACATTTCATGCCGAAATAGTAAAACCTTAGTAGTTTAGATGACAGGAACGTTGAAGAAGGCCAATCCAAACTATAGAAATAGTTATCACAGCTAGGTTTTTGACACTTATAATGTTTCTTTTTGTCTGTGTCTCTTCATCACTACCAAAGTGCTCTATATTAGAAGCAGTAGTTTGCAGTTAATTTTTAATAATTTCTAGAGGCTTCTAAACATTTTTAAATATTAGAGATGCAGTGGTGGGAAATTTGGGGGGTTAATGAGTCTAAACATACTGGATTTATTTATTTTTTTTATTGTGAAATATTACAGACATGCAAAAAATACATAGCAAACTAATGAATATCATGATCCCATCACTCAGCTTTTCCACATCTTAACATTTTGCTGTATTTGCCCAGGCTTTTTTTAATTTCAATTTTCATCATGAAAATTTGTAAACAGAAAACTTGAGAGAATAGAACATTACTTACTTACATATCTAATACCTAAATTCAGCAATTAAAATTTTGTCATATTTGCTTTAGAATATTTTTTTACATTTTATTTTATTTTGGGGGGGGGGGTCAGAGAGAGAATTTTAAGCAGGCTCCACACAGCACAGAGCCCAGCATAGGGCTTGATCCCACATCCCTGGGGTCATGACCTTAGCTGAAATCAAGAGTCCGACACTCAACCTACTGAGCAACCCAGGCACCCCATTGTATTTGCTTTAGCATGTACATTTGCTGAATTCTTTGCAAATAGATTTCTAAATATGACAGTTCCCTCATAGCACAGGTTCTAATATATGAATATTTACATATATAACCATAATTCCATTATTACACCTATAAAAAGTAATGGTAATTTTTTGATATCATGTAATTTTCTGTTTTCCTTGGTTGTCCTTGAAAGTCTTCAATAGCTTCTTTTTTTTTTTTTTTTAATTATTTAAACCAGAATTCAGTCAAGGATCGTGCATTATGGTTGGCTGTAAAGTTTCTTTAATTTCTTTTAATCCAGAACAATTCCTCCCCTCAACATGGAACTTTTTGCCCCTCTGCCATTGATTTATTTGGTAGAGTAAAGTCATTGTATAGAATTATTAGACAAATCTACATTCTTGATTTGTCTGTTTTCTTTTAGTAGCAGTTCACCTGTTACTCTGTCCTCCATATTTCTTGTAAATTGGAAGGTTTAAAGCTGGATTAGATCTGGCATAAACATTTTTGGTAGGAAAATGTGTATTTTATATTGCATTGAATCAGCAGACATACAATGTTGGTCTTGAAAAGGTGGTGACTGCCAGATGTCTATGTGAAAAGCTATCTTTTCTTTTGTAAATCATTAATCTGCTGGATGATACTTTGGCATCCTGTGAATGATCTGTTGTAGGAGGACAATGGTAGAAATTTTTCATGTACAACTTTTCATTCTTCAATTTAAAGATGGTGGGGTAAGATAAATTATACATAAGATAAATTATACTGGGAAAATGTCCAGTAATATCAGAAGTCACAATAAATGCAAATAAAATAACAGAGTACCCTTTTCCATCTTAAATTGGTAGAAATTAAAGTTGAGTGTCCAGAATATTGTCAAGAATGTAGGAAGCAAAGGAATCTAAGTAACTGCTGGTAGGTGGGTATGTGTGCATGCGTGTATATATGTATGTATACATATACATACACGTATACATATATACATATGTATGTACATATACATACATACATATACATACCGTTAAAGTATTTTTAGAGAACAGTTAAGCAATATTTACAAAAATAATTCAGTACTTTTACTCAGCACTTCTACTGCCAGGAATTTATCCTGTGTGTACTTGTACAGCAAGGTGTGTGTATGAGGATGTCATTGCAGTATTACTTTTAATAGCAAAAAAAACCCCTCTAAAACCTAGTAACAACATAAATATCATCTTGCACTGATAAAGAATGATGTGACGATAAAGGCCTTTTCAAAACTCAGATTATTCTTGTCCTCAGAATGTTTTCCATAGGTTTTGTTGTTGTTGTTTTTGTTTTTCTTTCATTGATGCTATAGCTTTTCTTACCTGCGAGTATCTTTTTGGTTTTATTTTCTTTTACTCTTTTCATTGTATATAAACATATAGAAAAATAAAAACTAAATCAGATGCCTCTCATACCTAGTTTTCTAATTCTTAGAATCAGTAGGGTTTTGATGCTAAAGCACTCAAAGCAATATTATTCATTGTTCATTTGTCTCATGAGAATCCGATGTAAATCATATAATGGAGAAGTGACATTTTACATAAGAAAAATGTTGGCTGTACCCTAGTTATAGTGAAATTCTTGAAATGGAAATACCTGTCACCTTTAATATCTTTAATTTAGTATCTTTAATATCTCTATATTTTTTATTCTTTTAAACAGTTCGTTTTCCTGAAGATCTTGAGAATGACATTAGAACTTTCTTTCCTGAATATACCCATCAACTCTTTGGGGATGAGTAAGTAACATAGTAAGATGTTTGCCAAATTAGTATGGCCAAAAAAAAAACCAACACTTTTTTTTTTTTTAAGATCTAGAAATCAGACTTTATTTTCTTTGTTGTTTTTTATGTAATTTATTTAAAATATACATTAGAATGGCATTTTTGACATTGAGACACCAGTTTACTATATAATACTTATCACAGAGTACTTTAGAGGCATTCTCTCATTTAATTCTCACAGCTGTTTTAGTGATGGTATTACTAGTCATTACACTGTACATTGGTGGAATTGGGTAGTTGCTTAAGGACATCTGACTGGCCAAAGTTCAGATTCAGGCAGTCTGACTGTGAAGCCCATATTCGTAACTACTACTTTTTTCTTCCTCTTGCTGTGCTATATTGCTTTTAGTACAAAATATACTCTCCTAAAGCTGGAAAGCTCAAGTTGTTCTTCGATGATGAGTAAGCAGTTTATTTATTTACAGAGAAATTTATTTTTGAAAGCAATGTTAAAGATATAACCTAGGATATTCAGCACAATTCCTTTATTTCTTATAGCTTCATTACATTATATAGCCAGTTACCATTTTTTTTAACTTTTGATTTTGAAAAAAACTTCAGATTTGCAGAAAATTATAAGAATAGTACTCTTATATCCTTTAAAATCTAGATTCCCCAGTTACCATTTAGTTATATTTGCTTTAATCGTTCACTGCTATATAGATCTGTTGGTATGTTGTTGAACCATTTGAGGGTTGGTTGCAGATGTATCTTGATCCCTTACTCCTAAATTCTTTACAATGTATTTCCTAAAAGCAAGGACAGTAACCATAGAATTATCAAAACTCAGGAAATTTAACATTGCTGTAATACCATTTTCTAATATATCATCCACATTCCAAATTTTGCCAGTTGGTTTCCAGTAATTCTTTTTAACAATTTTCTTCATTCTGGATCCAATCCAGAGTCATATATTGCATTTAGTTTAGGCTCCTTTAATCTGAAACAGTTCCTCAGCCTTTTTGTTTTTCATGATATCACGTTTTTGTGGGTTATAGGCTAGTT
The DNA here is from genome assembly GCF_018350175.1 of Felis catus. Lineage (NCBI taxonomy): Eukaryota > Metazoa > Chordata > Mammalia > Carnivora > Felidae > Felis > Felis catus. Next base: position 160,435,756 of record NC_058375.1, read on the forward strand.
TTATAAACTTTAATTTTGGATTAGTTTGATTTTTCTTCATGATTAAATTCAGATATTGTGCATTTTTGTAGTACCTTAACAGAAGTTGTGTGTGTCCTTAGTCTGTCACAATCAGAAAGCCCATGATGTCAGTTTGTTCCATAACTTGTTAACTTAGTTTAGAGGTGCCTGTCAGCTTTCTCCACTGTAAGGTTTTTTCCTTTATTATGTAATCTGTGGGGAGATACTCTGAGACTGAAAATATACTGTTCCCTATCAGTCTTTTTCACCCAGTAGTTTTAAATCCATTGATGATTCTTGCCTGAATTGGTATTTTACTGTGATTATAAAATAGTGATTCTCTAACTTTGTCATACCTTCTACATTTATTAGTTGGCATTCTGTAAGGAAGAGCTCTTTTTTTCCCCTTAACTATTTCTTTGTGTATATCAGAAGAGACTCAAGGATTCTTCTTTTTTAATCCAATGAGTTATAATCCATTACTGTTATTGTGACACTCAAATTACCCCATTTCAAATGGGCTTTTGAATCCTTTTGATATATCATCATCATTTTGGGGACACTTTACCTTCTGATATGGAGATTCATCGTATACTTTTTCCAGTATTTCTGGAGTCAGCCATTTTCCTAAGGAACCCTGGTTTGTTGTAGGAAGAAAGCGTGTTTTGATATAGTTGACATTTAAAATATTTCCCTTCATGGCTGTTTTACCTATGTGTTATTTCAGCATTGTTCACATATTTATTTAATGTGGTTTTTGTTTTTAAAGTATACTGATCTTAAGAGAAAGAGAGCACGCTAGTAAAGGAGGAGCAGAGAGAGAGGGAGAGAGAATCCCAAACAAGTTCTGCACTGCCAGTGCAGAGCCTGATGCAGGGCTCAAACTCACGAATGGTGAGATCATGACCTGTGCTGAAATTGAGTCGGATGCTTAACCACCCAGGTGCCCCTCATGTGTTTTGAAATGGACAGATGTCTCTTCATTGACAAATTTCCTCCGAAGTTTTCATTATTAATGTATCAGATTAGGCATTTTATGTGCTATTAAATAGTAATAATTGTATTTTATTATGTATTGATTCATGCCAAAATTTGAGTCTTTTGTATTTCAAATAGGTTTTATTTTATTATAAAAAGAGGAATGTTTTCTTTTTGGATTTCTATTTTTAAGGAGCTATTTTTTTTATTCTCTTCCTATTACTGCTATTTTAAATCTCTTCCTTTGGTGCATAGGATCTAGTCTACAGATGATGCTTCTTAATGGTATTCTGTACATTCATTCTGTTTTGCATGTCATTAAAAATGCTTGCATACTCCTAAGTTAGACAGATGACAGATAATTATGATGACCATGTCTTATGACTCAGGTATGACCTTGATACTACTATCATTGCCATTCCATTTTATAAACATAACTTTCAGAGTCCTGGAATGGGCACTGCTAATACTTTATTTTGGTAGTCTAGACAGAAATCTGGAAATGGCACTGCTTCTTCCAGGCACTCTTCTTCAGAATTCACTTAAAAAAAGAAAAGCTTTATTGAGATATAATTTACTATATAGTTGATCTACTTTTTAAAACATTTTTTAATGCTTATTCATTTTGAGAAAGAGAGCACAACCAGGGAGGGACAGAAAGAGAGGGAGACACAGAATCCGAAGCAGGCTCCAGGCTCCAGGCTCCGAACAGTCAGCTTAGAGCCTGACGTGGGGCCCGAACTCAGAAACTGAGATCGTGACCTGAGCTGATGTCGGACGCTTAACTGAACTTGAGCCACCCAGGCGCCCCTGTATTTAAAGTATACAGCTCAATGATTTTTAGCATAATGAGTGTTGTGTAGTCATCTTCACAATCAGTTTTAGAATATTTTTGTCATTCCTACCCAAATTCCCATAACCAGTTAGCAGTCATGCTCTTTTTCCCCATTACTCTCCCCAGCCCTAGGCAATCATTAATCTACTTTCTGTCTCTGTAGCTTTACCTATTCTGAATATTTTATTTATTTTATTTATTTATTTATTTTTAATGTTTATTTATTTTTGAGACAGAGAGAGACAGAGCATGAATGGGGGAGGGGTAGAGAGAGGGAGACACAGAATCGGAAGCAGGCTCCAGGCTCTGAGCGGTCAGCCCAGAGCCCGACGCGGGGCTCGAACTCACAAACCGTGAGATCGTGACCTGAACTGAAGTCGGACGCTCAACCGACTGAGCCACCCAGGCGCCCCTACCTATTCTGAATATTTTAGATTCACATTTTGGAAGACTCTTTTTAGAGAATATCAAGGCATAGATGGATGTCAGGGAGCAGGATTGGAAAAATAGCAGCCCCAGATCTGCTTTCTGAGTTCATACAGGGGTGTAATTAGGTGTTTTCACCACTCTCAGCAGCTCTGGTATCTTGATGATAGAAGCAGGTGGTAAATTGGAGGCAAGACTGGGCCAAAGCTACATGTTAGCTGCTTGCCTAGCCAGGTACCAGTTTAATACCACTTGTGTCTGATTTGAAATGCTCTCTGGTACTAGTAATAATAGCAGCAGCTGCAACAGTAGCAGTAACATCTGACACTTATTACTACTTGTATAATGTGTTAGTCAACATTATGAGCAGTTTACAGGTATTACCTTCCTCATTCAACCCAAACAACATCCCGAAGGTAGGTGCTGTTATTTTCTCTTATTTTTTTTAAAGATTTGATTTTTATGTAATCTCTGCACCCAGCGTGGGCTCAAACTTATAACCCCGAGATCAAGAGTTGTATGCTTCACCTACTAAGCCACCCAGGCGCCCCTCTCATTTTATAAATGAGGAAAGCTGAGACAGTTTCATTACAAATACTTGTTTCTTTTTAAAACAGGTGTAGTTTAAAATCTTGAAACTACCCATAAAGTTAAACTTGTTTATATGGATGGTTAATACTTGGTAATGACTTTGCAAGATTCTTTCTGGGGTCTCAGATTATTGATATTTTTTTCCTTTTCAGTGAAACTGCTTTTGGTTACAAGGGTCTGAAGATCCTGTTATACTATATTGCTGGTAGCCTGTCAACAATGTTCCGTGTTGAATATGCATCTAAAGTTGATGAGAACTTTGACTGTGTAGAGGTAAGAACAAAAATGAATTTATCTTTAACTCTGCTTTCCATTTGAGTATAAAGCAGGTTTTAAAATTTAAAGGTTTGAGGGAGGAGAGAATCTGTTATATAGTAGCTTTGAAACCACATATTCAATCTTTAGTTATGGATGTGATTGCCTGCCTATCATGGCAGTTAACGTTTGATCATGATCCTTAGCCTGATCTTTTTCCTGAGTGGTCGTTCTCTATAAAAATGTTCACTCTTATGATCATAGTTGTATTTTGTTTACCAAATACAATTCTGGCCACTAGAATTAGAAGAAGCAAGGAACAGATTCTCCACTGGAGCCTCTGGAGGGAGTGTGGCCCTGTTGACACCTGAGTTTAGCTCAGTGATACGGTTTGTAGACTTTGCCTCAAGGCTGTGAAAGAATAGGTTTCTGTTGTTTTAAGCCTCCAAGTTTGTGGTAGTTTGTTATAGCAGCCACAGGAAACTAATATAGATTTTCATACCAGGAAGTGGGGTGCTACTGCAACAAATAACTAAAACTCTAGAAATGTCTTTGGAAATAGGTAATGGGTAGAAACTGGAAGAATTTTGAGGTACGTGATAGAAAAAGCATTGACTCCCTTGAAAAGACTGTTGGTAGAAGTATGGACATTAAAGGCATTGCTGGTGAGGGCTCAGAACAAAGTTAGAGGCATGAGAGAGAAAGCCAATATCATCATAGAGAATAATGTACCATCACAAACAGTATATTGGTAGAAATAGGAATGTTGAAGGTGCCTCTGTTGAGTCAGAAGGAAAGGAGGAACATGTTATTAGAAAATGAAGGAAAGGAGATAGATACTTGTTATATAGTGTCAGAAAGCCTAGCTGAATTGTGTCCTACACTTATATAGAAAGAATTTATAAGCAGTGAACTTGGATATTTAGCTGAGGAGATTTCCAAGCAAAGGGTTGAAGTTGTGGCCTGGTTTCTTGCGCTTATTATAAATTTGGGAGGAAAGGGAGAGATTGTGAGAAGAACCGTAAAGCATAAAAGATCCACGACTTGAGGATTTGGGAGACTCTTAGCCTATCCAGGTTGCAGAAGACACGGAAATTAGGAGATTCATTGTTAGGAAAGCGTGCTGTGGAGAGAAAGCTGAAAGCATGGCTAGATAACTTTTTACTCTTGCTGAAGAGATTAGGCATGTGACTCTTGTATCTCCTCAGTAATCTCAGCAAAAGCCAGGAACAGAGATTGAGTAGAGATCAAGTCCTTTGTAGGACCATCTTGTCTAATGGCATGAACCCTCATGGCATACACAGGTGACCTAGAAGGGTTTTGAGAGTGTTATATCAGCAGAAACACTGCCAGTGTGGACTAACAGGATGAGGAAAGGCAAATGAATTTTCTAAATTCTATAGGTAGGAAACAAGCTGATAACACTACTCAGCTGCAAACATGTACTTCCCTTCGAGAAAAAAGGAGTAAAACCCAGAGGGTAGAGCTGCAGGCCACAGTATCCCCAAGTCTTGAAACCTAATGGAATTTGACCTTCTGGATTTTGAAATTGCCTGGTACCAGTGACACCTTTCTTTCTACCATTTCCTTCCTTTTGGAATGGGAAACTCCTTAACTTTTCCTGTGCCTGTCCCACTACTGTATTTTAGAAGCAATAACTTGCTTTCTAGTTTCACAGTATCACAGGTGGAAAGGAATTTTGCCTCGTGAAGTATCCTACCCAGAGTCTCACTCATACCTGATTAGATAATGACATTTTGGACTTGAGTTGATGATGGAATGGTTGAAACTTTTGGCAGTGTTGGGATGGGATGAGTGTATTTTGCATGTTTAGGATGGATATGAATCCCTGAGGGACCTTAAGAAAGCTGTATGTTTTCAGACATCTTGGTGGCTCAGTCAGTTAAGTGTCAAATTCCTGATCTCTGCTCAGGTGAGGTGTAGCCTACTTAGGATTCTGTCTCTCTTCTCTGCCCCTTCCTGGCTTGTGTGCAGGCTCTCTCTCTTTAAATAAATAAATAAAGTTTAAAAAGAAAAGAAAATTATGTGTTTTAGAGTTGTTCAGTTTCTGCGCATTCCTATTGAAACACACTGAAATTTTTTTTTCCTTTAAGGTTTTGTTTAAATTCCAGTTACCATACAGTGTAATACTAGTTTTAGGTATACAGTATAGTGACTCAGCACTTCCATACGTTGTCACCCAGGGCTCATTACATGTGTACTCCTTGATCCCCATCACCTGTTTAACCCATCCCCCCCCAACTCTCTTCCTTCAAGGCATTGAAACTTTTCATTAAGAATTACTTCACAGAAGGGTGCCTGTGCCTGGGTGGCTCAGTCGGTTAAGCATCCAACTTCTTCCGCTCAGGTCATGATCTTGCGGTTCGTGAGTTTGAGCCCCTCATTGGGCTCTGTGCTGACAGCTCGGAGCCTGGAGCCTGCTTTGGATTCTGTGTCTCCCTCTCTCTCTGCCCCTCCCCTGCGCTCGCTCGCTCTCTCTCTCTCTCTCTCTCTGTCTCTCAAAAATAAACATTAAAAATTAAAACAAAGAATTATTTCACAGAGTTGAGTTTTTTAAATGCCATTTTTGTCGCTGAATCACATTTACAAAATTGCAAGTTGCATTCTTATTTTTTAAAAAAAGGTTTTTTTAATGTTTATTTTTGAGAGAGACAGAGTGCCACTGGGGGAGGGGCAGATTAGCAATTAAACCAACTTTTTCAAGGTTTTAAATGGACTTTAAACTTCTGACTTAAATCTTTTGCCAATCTCATGCCCCATCTTTTGTTGGCTAAAACCTCTCCATGACTTGGGACTGGTTGATTTGGTTCTTTTTATTGTTTAATTTTTAAAATTTTGTTTCATTGTAAAGGACTTGCCCAAATTCACGCAATGCTGTATAAACTAGCACATAATATAGACTTATTAAAGTGAAGTTTTTCCCTGATCATATGTTTCTTATTAGATTGTTAAATTCTCAGGCCCAGCTACATACTCTTATTAAAAATGCAGGTAGTAGTTTCCTTGTGTAGTACAAAATATAATATCATTTGAAGATTTTGGTGGTGGTGTTTTTTTTTTTTAAAGTTCCAGCTGATAATACTGGATTGATTTCTTCCAAAGGAACTATTGACTTAGTTATTGGTAAATCTTTCAAATACTATTTGCAGTGAAATAGCTATGTATTTGCATTGACTTCTAATTGTTCCATTCTTGAAAACCAGGTTTTTCCATTTAGAAGTGCTGTGTTAGGAGTAAGGAATCAATCTTTTATGGTGTCTTTTTGTAGGATTATTTGCTTCATGACTGAAGATGATTTGTATAAATTACATGTTCAAGCAAAGACTTTTTTCCCCTTATAAAAAAAGAATGGGTAGTGGATGTTGGGGGGATGGGCTTACCTCTTCTATCTTAGTTTGTATTGAGATACCACTATGCCTCTATATTCCTGATGCTATAGTGGCAACAAAACAAAATCATTCCTCTCATGGAGCTTGTATTGTAGCTAGGAGGAACAGTCAGTAAACAAAGAGTTTTGTTTGTATGCTTTGTTTTTTAGATTTCCCTTAACATAATACTCTGTAGGTCCATCCATGTTGTTGCAAATGGCAAGATTTCATTTAATTTCTTTTTTTTTTTTTTAATTTTTTTTTTTAACGTTTATTTATTTTTGAGACAGAGAGAGACAGAGCATGAATGGGGGAGGGGCAGAGAGAGAGGGAGACACAGAACTGGAAGCAGGCTCCAGGCTCTAAGCCATCAGCCCAGAGCTCGACGTGGGGCTCGAACTCACGGACTGTGAGATTGTGACCTGAGCTGAAGTCGGATGCTTAACCGACTGAGCCACCCAGGTGCCCCAAGGCACCTCATTCTTTATGACTGAGTAATATTCCATTGTATGTGTATTTATATATATCCCATCTTTATCTACTCATCTATCAATGGATACTTACAGTGCTTCACATTTTGGCTGTTGTAAATAATGCTGCAGTGAATACAGGGGTGCATGTGTCTCTTCGAATTTGTGTTTTCATCTTCTTCCGATAAATATCCAGAAGTAGAATTCTGGATTGTATAGTAGTTCTGTTTTTAATTTTTTGAGGAACCTTCATACTGTTTTTCCATCGTGGTTGCACCAATTACATTTCCACCAACAGTTATGAGGGTTCCCTTTTCTCCACTTTTTAGTATGATGTGATCCCACTTGTTTACTTTAGCTTTTGTTGCCCTTGCCTGAGGAGACTAGTCTGAAATCTACTGCTAAAAACAATGTTAAAGAGTTTATTGCCTATGTTTTCTTAAAGGAGTTTTATGGCTTCAAGTCTTAACATTCAAGTCTTTAATCCATTTTGAATTTATTTTTGTATATGGTGTAAGATAGAGGGTCCAGTTTCATTTTTCTGCATGCAGCTGTCCAGTTTTCCCAATGCCATTTATTGGAGAGACTGTCTTTTCCCATTGTTTATTCTTGTCTCCTTTGTCATTGATTAATTGACCATATATGCATGGGTTTATTGTTAGGCTTTCTATTCTATTCCATTGATCTGTTTTTGTGCCAATACCATACTGTTTTAATTACTATAGCTTTGTAGTCTAGTGTGAAATCAGGGAGCATGATACCTCCAGCTTTGTTGTTCTTTCTCAGGATTGCTTTGGCTGTGCAGGGTCTTCTGTGGGTCCATACAAATTTTAGGATTCTTTGTTCTAGTTCTGTGAAAAATGTGTTGGTATTTTGATGGAGGGTGCATTAATTATAGATTGCTTTGAGTAGTACAAACATGAACACAATGTATCTTCCCATTTATTTGTGTTGTCTTCAGTTTCTTTCATCAAGGTCTTACACTTTTCAGAGTCTCCCGCTTTTTCTGAGGTAATTTCATTGCTTTTTAGTGCAAGGGAGTGGAACTAAGATTGCTCAGTCTTGCTAATTGTTAGCATTTCTGGGAAAAGGTTTAGTAGAGAAAGTTGAAATATTTGGGTACAGTTTGTATTATCTGTGAATTTCAATCATCTATTTTATCTTTGTCTTCCACTAATATGGATTGAATTTGAGAGTAGATGAGAGCAAATATTTAAAATTTGCTGGATTCTTTAGCATCTTAAAGAAAATCCTTGTGCACTCCTAAAAATTTAATCTTGAGGAAATGAAAAAATAATCTTTGGTAGACTAATACTTCACTATACTCTTTTTGATAATTTGGACAGTGTTCTTAGTGTGTAATGCTTTTTATAAAATATAAAAAGCTTTCAAATTATATATTGAGATTTCTATCTTAGAATTTTATATATGAGCTTAGGTAGCAAAATACTAATGCAGTATAAATCAACAGGATACCACTTTTGTTTTTCCAGTAGTGAAAAAGTTCACACTGTTAACTTCTCTAACAACACTCAGATTTCCAGACATGTTGTCGGGTAATGTAAGATTGAGCAAATTAAGCAGATACGGAAATTTTTTGGCTTGTAGTTTGTAGTAGATCTTAGGTAATCTTAGAATTCTAGTCAATGTTATTAAGTCTGCCACTTTAGCCAAGTAAAGGAGCACCTACTTAACAGGCCTTTTTAAAATCATTATTTCAAAAATAACTCACAATAGACAAATTTACACAAATGATGCTGTTTAGGATAAGATACTAATGACATCATTTGGTTTTCAAATGTGTATAAATACAAATAAGGTGTAAATATATTTACATCATACAGACTACCAGTTATTCTCAGGCACATTGCTTTATGCAGTGATGAGGAAAAGCAAAAATTGCTTTCTGGGAAAATCGCATATATATCAAGGTATAGAACATTGGAAGTTGAAATGATCATAATGTGAGATAATGCAATCTAAAACATTTCATCATGACTTACCTAAGAGCTAAATAGTATAATAGTTACCTTTATACTTTCCTTTATATTTATTTATTTAAAAAAATTTTTTTAAATGTTTATTTATTTTTGAGAGACAGAGCATGAGCAGGGGAGGGGCAGAGAGAGAAGGAGACACAGAATCCAAAGCAGGCTCCAGGCTCTGAGGTGTCAGCACAGAGCCTGACATGGGGCTCAAACCCACGAACTGTGAGATCATGACCTGAGCCACAGTCAGACGCTCAATGACTGAGCCACCTAGGCACCCCCCATACTTTCCTTTTTAAAAAGATATTGCTAAATGTTTGGAAAACATTTGTAAGGCATGTCTTTATTAATACATCTGGTTGTATTCTGGATTCTTGATCTATTCATGAATGCTTAATTTCTTATCTATAAGTACATTTTTTCTTTAATTTTAATTGCGGTTTAAAATAATATTCTTGAAAGTAGGGAATTTTTTAGTGATTTAGAAATAGAAATAAAATCGAAGCTTTTAGCAGCAAGCATTGGAACTAAAAGGTTTCAGTTAAGCTTTGATTCTACATGGAATTTAAAAAAGATGAGATGGGGTGCCTGGCTAGCTCAGTCACTGTAGCGTGCAAATCTTGATCCAGGGATTGTGATTTCAAGCCTCATGTTGGGTGTAGAGCCTACTAAAATAAACAAACAAACAAATAAAAATATTAAAAAAATTTTTAAATGATGAGATGGGGTTTTCTTTAATGACGATTTTTATTATCTGGCCAGTAATCCAATATGAGAAATGAATATTTAACTGAACTAAATTAGTAAAGAGTACAGATTTCTAAGACAGGGTGGTTATGGGATATTTTCCTTAAAAGAGTATATTTAGTAGATAAGAGCCATTTGGTTTTATGCGATGTATTTTTTGTAATATATCCGATACATGTTTTTTCTAACCTATTATATGTAATAGATTCCTTGTTTTTAAACTTACTCTTTTATTCTTCTGTAAAAGTTCTTAAATGTTATGAACTTGCCCAGAGCCAGGTATTTATTTGAAGATATTTATTACGGTAAATAGGTATCCCTTGAAGGCTGAACGTTAAACATTAACTCTCTTTCAGCTTTATTGAGCTCAGACCTTTGGGTTTTTCTGTCTTCCACCAGAACTGCTACTTGAAACTTAGTTTCTACGTTTGATGCAAGATATGTGAAGTTATTCGATCATACTTTGCAATGCCTTGTTAAGAAGACAGGATATAGGGAATGTTTTTAAAATTTACAATTATACTATAAATGCTTTGAAGTGTTTTCTTTTAAACTGATAGGTTATAAACCTTTTTATTTAAAAGTAATATTTCTTGACTTTTTTTAACTTGGACTAAAATTATACTACTTTACCTGTCACTACTTTGGATTTTAATTGCCATACATCAGACTGCTTAAAACTATTCCTTATTGTTACAGTTTCCTCTTGTACTTATTGAGGTTGTACATATTCTATAAAATATGTTTAAGATGGTTTCTTCACATTAGATGGCACTTTAAACAAAAAATATCAAATGCAGTTTATTTGATCTTGAAGGTGAATGCACTGCAAGGACTGATGTACGCATTACAAATAAGCTGTTGGGCATAATATTGAAGAGCTATGTTTTAAATAATAGCTCTTCTTTTTTTATAGCTATAAACAAGTTATGTATAAATGTTGGTGGTAGCAGAGCATTAAAATAATAAAACTTGTTTGTGATAAACTCCATCCTTGGTTCTCTATCCTAAATTGTAACTGAATGATAATAAAGTGCTATTCATCTGCAGGTGCATTGCTTCTACTTAGTTAAAAGATGGTTGAAAGGACAGGAATTAGTAGCATGTTGTATTAGCCTTTTGTAGTGTATTTTGTCCTAAGCATCTTAATTTCCCTGTTTTGAATGCTAAGTAGCAAGGGTCTTGGTTTAGAACTAATACCCATCATGCATGTAAACGGTATGAAAGAGCTGCTTAGTAAGTTAACACAAAGTGTTCTTGTGTCAGTCCTTGTGGAAATAGATACAATACAAACATTACAGCTGAACTCACGGCAAACTCCATTAAGTAAAAACCTGGCCTCATTGTTCAAGAAAAAGTTTGAATAGAATGCAAGCTCATTTTGTTGAATGTAATGTCAGGCTTTTAGGGACTGTATTGAGGGATAAGGTTTTGTTAAGTTGAGACCAATTCATTAAGTTTTATTGCCTGGTGAGAAGCAGTAATACTTTATTGTAAGACTTCATCAAATATTCATGGTTAAAGAGAAGTAGTAAATGTATTCAATCAAGTGGTCTTTTGGGGTTTTGAAAGGGATTATGAAGTCTGCTCAGCTGATAGTTTTAACATTCATTGAGGTTGTTTAACAAGGGTAATTTTAGTCTCTGAGTTTAATTTTGTTGTCCAGGCTTGTCTCTTTCTACTGTCACAAATCCAAGTCTATAAAATTTGTGTCACATTATAGGGATGAGTGGATAATCTATCCATTCATATAAATTATGTATGTCCTAAGTGGGCATATTTTTTAAATTGTCATCTTAATATTGAGTTTAGTGTATGAAGGAGTTACGACCTACTTGTTAATGTAAGTTTGCTGTTCGTTTGGTCAGACTGTAGCCTCCCCTTACTACTGCTTGTGATCTTGGATAATATGGTCCCCTTGACACTCATAAAATAATAAGCGGTTTTTTGTTTGGGCCAGTTCCAATTGTCCTGAAGGGATATGGTCAGCATTTTCTATATGATGTTAGAAATTTCAGTAGCATTGCCCTCATTCTTGCACCTGATTTCAGGCTACCTGCCTCTTCTTTTTTACTTCTTTATTATACTTATGTTCATCTCCGATTTGTGTGGTAGTAGTCTCTTGTGCACATGAAACTCATCCTTTCTCATTTCTCCATGTGTCTTCTTCTTTGGTTTAACTGGGAACTTCATTTTTGTGATTTTTGTGGGTTTTGTCCATTTCAAAGAAATTAAGTATAATCAACTAAAAGTCAAATTTGTTATTAATGTTTTCTTATGTCCTTTAACCTCTGTTCCTTAGGCAGACGATGTTGAGGGCAAAATTAGACAAATCATCCCACCTGGATTTTGTACAAACACGAATGACTTTCTCTCTTTGCTGGAAAAAGAAGTCGATTTCAAGCCGTTTGGAACCTTACTTCATACATACTCTGTTCTCAGTCCAACAGGAGGGGAAAACTTTACCTTTCAGATATACAAGGTAAAGATAAATCTAAATATTTCTTGGGTGAAAGTATTTCATTTGCCTGAAACCGGTGTGCTGTTTTGTTGTGTTATTTTCAGTGACTCATTCTAAGTTCAGGAAACAAGTTTCAGTCAGCATTAAAAACAAAGATCTATTTTGTGTGTGTGTCTGTGTACACATCTTAATCTGAGACTTCTAAACATTTTCCCACAGGATAGTTTTGTGTTCTGCAGACTTTCACTTACCTCTGTGATGAGTTTCACCTGACTTTTCCTGGCTTTTTCCCTAGGCTGACATGACATGTAGAGGCTTTCGAGAATATCATGAAAGGCTTCAGACCTTTTTGATGTGGTTTATTGAAACTGCTAGCTTTATTGACGTGGATGATGAAAGATGGCACTACTTTCTAGTGTAAGTACAGTTCTAAAGCAACAGTAGACCTTATTACCTCCACAAAGCCAGCATTTTAATTGTGGCGGCCCAATTATTGGGACAGTATAATGATATTTTTCCCAGGAAAGAAAAACTATTGTTTATGAGGCTTGAGTTTTCCTTCATTATGCTTTCGGAGACCTTGAGAATAGAGCTGAATTAAATGCTGTTGTCCGTTAGGGCCCTGAATGTAGGCTTAAACAGTAAAATGAGCTTTGCCTGTGTTTTCTTTTACTTGCCACCTATTCATCTTTATAATAGGCAAGTGCACTGAAGTGATGTAAAGAGGTCTGATTTATCCAAGTTGCTGCACACCAATTAAGTGAATTGTACATTCAGAACATAGCAGGTGTACCCATTGGGCCCTCACAGAGTAGCTTGCTGACACTGAAAATTCAGTCGGAGAATGGAAAAGAAAATGGACACTGCATGGGAGCGCGACTGTAATTGACCTGCTTGGCTTTCTGTTTTATCTGCAGATTTGAGAAGTATAATAAGGATGGAGCTACGCTCTTTGCGACCGTAGGCTACATGACAGTCTATAATTACTATGTGTACCCAGACAAAACCCGGCCACGTGTAAGGTAATTGGCGGTATAACACGTGCCTTGTCTTTTATTTCAGAAGAAGGAACTGCTGAAGTTTCCAATACTTGTTATAATAGTGTTGATTTGTTTAAAAAAATCGCCATTATTCATTGGCTATGTACTGATTTATTTCATTGTTCCCTTTGAAACAGTGTGGAAGATTAAACCAATTTTGCGTATCTTGATAATTTTGGGATTTCTGGAAGGTTGATTGAAAAAAACCACACTAACTTTAAAATGTTCTTAATGCTATAGTGATTTGCAATTCTTAAACGGATCATGTTATGATATTTTAATTTTAAAATCATTTCTTTACTGTAGTCAGATGCTGATACTGACTCCATTTCAAGGTCAAGGCCATGGTGCTCAACTTCTTGAAACAGTTCATAGATACTACATTGCATCTCCTTCTGTTCTTGATATTACAGGTATGTGAAATTTGATTTGTTACTGAAAGAGCCTTTCTTAAAGAATCTGTTCTTTACTGATTAATTTTATTTTTGTCAAAAAATAACTATTCTGGTTTTTTAAAATTGTTTTTAATGCTTATTTATTTTTGAGGGGGGCGGAGGGAGACAGAGAATCCAAAGCAGGATCCATTCTGTCAGTGCAAAGCCCAACATAGGGCTCGAGCCCACAAACCATAAGATCATGACCTGAGTTGAAGTCGGATGCTCAACCGGCTGAGCCACCCAGGCATCACAAAAATAACTATTCTGTTTTATTTTATTTATTTATTTATTTATTTATTTATTTGTTTATTTATTTATTTTAACGTTTATTCATTTTTGAGACAGAGAGAGACAGAGCATGAATGGGGGAAGGTCAGAGAGAAAGGGAGACACAGAATCTGAAATAGGCTCCAGGCTCTGAGCTGTCAGCACAGAGCCCGACGCGGGGCTCGAACTCACGGACCGCGAGATCGTGACCTGAGCCGAAGTCGGACGCCCAACCGACTGAGCCACCCAGGCGCCCCAACTATTCTGTTTTAAATAGCAGCATTCTCTTGGGGTCTTTTTGGAACTGTGTGAAGATGGCTTATGGTTACATTTTAAATTATACACCTTTGGTGGGATTGGATTATATATCTAAGTAAAGTGCTTTGTGAATTGAACAACTTGAAGATAATGAACTGAATATATATTGGGAAATTGTGGTCAGGCATAGGTACTTTGTAAGTGTGGTATGATTTTAGTTGTTCAGTTCATTTGCCCAACCATTGCATTGCCACAGGCCCTGCTCTAATTTTCATGTAGAGAAAGAATATTCTGAGCCTCACGAAGAAAGAAAAACCTAGGCAAATCGTTCCTGAATAGAATATACTTTTTTTTTAATGTTTATTTATTTTTGAGAGAGAGCATGAGAGTGAAGGGGCTGGGGGAGGACAGAAGATCGGAAGCTGGCTCTGCATTAACAGAAGCGAGCCCTATGCAGGGCTCAAACTCATGAACCATGAGATCATGGCCTGAGCCGAATGAAGTCAGACAGGTAACCAACTGAGCCATCTAGGCACCCCTAGAATACACATTAAAAAAAAAATTTTTTTAATGTTTTATTTATTTTAGAGAGAGACCGAGTAAGAGTGGGGGAGGGGCAGAGAGAGAGGGAGACACAGAATCCATGAAGCAGGTTCCAGGCTCCGAGCTGTTAGCACAGAGCCCAACACAGGGCTCGAACCCATGAACCACAAGATCATGACCTGAGCTGAAGTTGGATGCCCAACCAACTGAGCCACCCAGGAGCCCAGAGAATACACATTTCTTAAAACATGTGTTTTATATCCCTAAAATGCACACCTTCACAACAGTAGTTTATAAGGCAAAATGCAGGCCTATTTGTTTTGGATACATCTTTCATTATGAATTAGCCAGAGTCATCATTAGATGGGGTTACAGATGATAGTGTGTAACATGTGAACTACCAAAGAACTGAGTGGCTGGAACATTTATGTTATTGTTATTTTCTTCTCCGTGAGTAACACTGTTTCAGATTTGTTACTCATACAGTTGCTGATTAAACTGAAAGTCACCCCCCCTTTTTTTTCATGAAAAATACTATATCGGATATTCACATCCAAATTAGGTTTTACATTTTATTAATTCTATAATAGTTGGAGTACATTTTTGTTTTTGAAGCTGTAGTACCTAACACATACTAAAATGTTAGTTTTTTAAAAAAACCCTGTTTTGGAATTTTATCAATTTGTTTAAAGATACCAAAAAAAAAAAGTACTGGATGTGGGACTAACAAAAATATAAGTAGGCTTTTGAAAAAAAAAAAAAAATATATATATATATACACACACGCATACATATACACACACACACACACACACACACACACACACACACACACACACACAGGCTAATAGGCAGATTAGTAGTCTTTCATGTAATGTAGGGGTTTCACTTGTCCAGAGTAAACAAAATTAAAGTTACTGCAAAACAGATTCTGAATTGATCCTATAGATTAATAAAAAACTAGAGGGAAAGCATTTGCTTTGAAAAGGGAGTTCCATATTTAAATTATCTTTTCATCTTACTTTTGTGCTACTGTGAAATGGTTTGGAAATTTGGAAGCTAAAGAAGTAACTGCTTAAGTTAGTTTGTATTAAAAGTTACAAATTGTTTAAGTGATACCTTCACTGGCTAAGTGAAAAATTACAGGGACAATAAAAATGATGACACTTGTTAAATAAGCTGAAAATTATTTGGCTTCTGTTTACTCTATAGAGCTTAGACTTGGTGCTAAACGAAGGGACTTTTTGGGTGATTTTAATCTGGAGACTTAGAGTTCACATAAGTAGTCTTTGTCTTCTCTAGTGGGTAATGTGCCAGCAGGGGTTGTTTCTATGAAGCCTCTTAACCATTTTCTTCTGTCTACTCCAACCAATAAAGTCCTTGATACTTAGCACCAATTAGCAGATAAAGAATTTTATTTCTTAAATCTCAGTGAAGAGTCATCAATAGTGTAGCCTTTATTCATTGCAAACTGAAGTCTCCAGAGAGAAAAGGCTAAACGTGCTAAAGGACTTCTGAATTTGAAAACTAGGTATCAGCTTTTATTTTCAGCGTTAACAGTTCTCAGCATTATAAATTACTAAAAATGCCTTATCAGCTGTTCTCGTTAAGACATTTCTTTTAGATTTCCATACCCAGTCTTTTTTAAAAAAGAAAACATAATTTTCTACTTTTTAGTCATTTTAGTTGCCTGTTTCTCCATTATTTTGTATATATATTTTTACCTTTGTTGATCTTTAGTAGGTTCTTGATCTTCCTTTGCAACCCTGAATATTCTTTATATTGAGATGGCCTTTTGCTTACTTGATTTACAGCCTGATATGGTAATAATTAAGTTAACATTGATGGGCCTATGTTACAGGATAAACAGGTGGTTGTGGTGTAATTGCCACTCATTTTCTTTTTTTTAGCACTTAATTTTAAAGCAAAATATTGGAAGATAGTTCTTTATAACATCTGCACCTTCCTATTCAGGATGTCACTATCTTAAGATATAAAGCATTTGAATACACCTCAGTTGTATGACCTTATAAATATAATCAGTGATTTATTTCTTCTAAAGTTCTGAAGAGAATTGAATTTAGCAATAGAAATTGATCTTGCAGGGGCGCCTGGGTGGCTCAGTCGGTGAAGCGTCTGACTTCAGCTCAGGTCACTATCTCGCGGTCCGTGAGTTCGAGCCCCGTGTCGGGCTCTGGGCTGATGGCTCAGAGCCTGGAGCCTGCTTCTGATTCTGTGCCTCCCTCTCTCTCTGCCCCTCCCCCGTTCATGTTCTGTCTCTCTCTGTCTCAAAAATAAATAAACATTAAAAAAAAATTAAAAAAAAAAAGAAATTGATCTTGGGCTGGAATATATATCAGTATTACTAATCTATCAGTAGTGTATTAAGAGCTAATTATAACTGTCCTTTAAATGTCCCTTTATAGTACTGGAATAGAATATTTTAGAATATTATCTGTAAAATTTTTATACTTAGGTGATTTGTGTTATCTGATTTCATATGGTTTTTTATCTCTAATATAACATATTAATATGGAGAGGTTTTTATTTTATTATTTTTTTAATGTTTATTTATTTATTTTTTTTTAATTTTTTTTTCAACGTTTATTTATTTTTGGGACAGAGAAGACAGAGCATGAACGGGGGAGGGGCAGAGAGAGAGGGAGACACAGAATCGGAAACAGGCTCCAGGCTCTGAGCCATCAGCCCAGAGCCTGACGCGGGGCTCGAACTCACGGACCGCGAGATCGTGACCTGGCTGAAGTCAGACGCTTAACTGACTGCGCCACCCAGGCGCCCCTTTAATGTTTATTTTTGAGAGAGAGTACACACACACGGGGCAGAAAGAGGGAGACAGAGAATCCGAAGCAGGCTTAGAGCTCTGAGCTGTCAGCACAGACCCCAACACAGGGCCCAAACCCACAAACTGTGAGATCATGACCTGAGACAAAGTCGGATGCTCAACTGACTGAGCCCTCCAGGCGCCTCTGGAAAATTTTTCTTTTTAAATTTTTTTTTTAACGTTTATTTTTTAAGGAGACACAGAGCATGAGCGGAGGAGGGGCAGAGAGAGAGAGGGAGACACAGAATCCAAAGCAAGCTCCAGGCTCTGAGCTGTCAGGGCGCAGGGCTCAAACTCACAGCTCAAACTCACGAACAGTGAAATCATGACCTGAGCCCAAGTCAGAAGCTTAACCGACTGAGCCACCCAGGCACCCCTGGAGAGATTTTTAAAAAATGATAGAAGAGCACTTATGTTGTTAGATAATGTATTTAATTTGGAAAAAACTCAATTTTTGATTTTGAATGTGACTGTAGATTTAAACTCAAGCAAATTTCATCTTTTAAACGTGTTGCTTTTCTTTGTAGCAGAGAAACAAAGGAATTGAAAGATGTCACAGATTACTGAGTGTCACCATTTTAAGTTCATTTTCAGTCTGACATTTTTGGTTAAAGTTCTTACAGATTGAAATGGTGACTTGCCTCCTTATATTGTCAGTCTATCACAGCTTATGTAAAACTAAATGGAAATTTTTTGTATGTTTTTCTGAATTACAAGAAAATTTCTGATAGGAATGTAGTGTGAGTTTTAGATTTTTCTCAACTGTAATTCTATTTTCTATGTTTTTTCCTAATATTCTGAGATTATAGAGGTTACTTAAGCTGTCACTCATACTAAATTTTATTTTGAATTTATATTAGCGAAAACAGTGTTTTTCTAAACAGATTAGAAGAGGTAGACTTGAAAAAATTGACATTAAATAAGTTTGAACCTCATCTGTTAGTACTGAAATTTTTTAAAGAGATGCTTGCTTGAGAGTATGTCATTTAGTAGAGGTTTAATTAAAGCAATTTTATTGAGGTATGATTTGCATACCATAAAATTCACCCATTTTAGGCATACAGTTCAGTGAGTTTTAGTGTATCTGCCTAGTTTTACAGCCATCACCACAGTCCTGTTTTAGAATATTTCTATCACAGTTAAAAGACCCCACATGTCCATTTGCAGTCATTCCCTGTTCCCAGTCTCTTAAATGAGGTCTGTGATCCATTTTGAGTTAATTTTTGTATATTATATAAGTTTCTAAATTCATCCTTTTACATATGGCTATCCAGTTGATGCAGTGCCATTTGTTAAAAAGACTGTTTTTTTTTCCTCCATTGAATTGCCTTGGTACCTATGTTGAAAGTCAGTTGATCATAAATGGGAAGAGTTATTTCTAGATTCTGAGAGTCAATGTATGTCTGTCCTTATGCCAGTATTATACTATCTTGATTAGTTTACTATAGCTTTATGTTGAGTTTGTTTTTTTTTTATTATGTGAAATTTAATCCACCAAATATGTACATTGAGTTTGTGGCATGTGGTTTTCCTGGGTGCTGCAGAAGTTTCTTGAAATGATCAATGAGTAGGGTTAAAAATGGATACTGGCCCTGCCCAGGTAGCTAGGAATGGGGTAGGGAAGGGCAGAGAGAGGAAGCCTCAATTAGAGGGGACTGGCTGGGAACAACCATGACCTTTAAGGACCTGGAGTGGAGTATAGCCTCTGTGAGTGAGCCCCCAGTCAACACAGTCTGGGGCTGGTGTTGCAAGTTTATTAGTAGCTGACCCCAGCACAACCACCCCATAAGGTGCAATCTACCTGACAAATGAAAACTTCTTAACCCGTTTCCTATATATTCCTTCTACCCCCCAACAGAGGTTTAAATTCTTAAAACAGAACCACTCTAATGGTTACATAGGAAACACAGTCCTCATCTTTTTGTCTCAAGGATAGCAGCTGTTCCCTCTCCAGCCAGCCCCCCAGCTCGCCTTTTCCCCCAATTATTTATGTGTTAAGATGATGAAGAGGAGGACCCAGGCCATAGGGAGACTCCTACTTCTGAGGGGCTGCTTCAGTGGTGCCAGGGCATAGAGTGGGCAAGACATAGCAGATGTCCTGGCAAAAAGGCCCAGTTGCCTGGTATTTCCTCCAAAAGGCCTTGCTTACTTATTAGGGTAAGGGATTGCATTTGTTTTCCTGATAAAGTTGCATCCTCTTTTGCTTGTCTTGCCTCTTCTTTCTTCCTGGTGACCTGCTGCACTCCTTTCTGCTCTTTCTGATTGATCTCTGGCCAGGTGAGGTCAGCCTTGGCCTAGTCTGTCTTCCCAATAAATGCATTTTAATGTGATGCTTTTTTGCTTTCTCCCTGTCTTCTTTTTCTTTCCTTGAAAGCTCCTTGGGCTTGTCCAGATACACTTGTGTGACCTTTCTAATTATCTGTGCCACCCAGTTGTGGTTCTTGATGTTGATGAGCCCTTCCACACCTTTGCTGGTGGTCATCTTCATCATCCTTACTCTCTTCTGAGGCTAGAGATTTCTTCTTCTTTTTGGAGTCACCTGCAGCCTCATCACCTTCTTATCTTGCTTCTCCTCTTCCCTGGCCTTTTGCTTTCCAGCCTAAAGATGTGCATCATTCTCCTTGGGGCTCATGTAGTGCTGGCTAGGCCTTTGTGGCCTCCCTTTCTCTCTTAAGTATCATGGCTCCAGCAACAGCAGTACCTCAGCCTTTATATTGAGTTTTGAAATCAGAAAGTGAAATTTCTCTAGTCATGTTCTTTTTCAAAATTGTTTCGGTTATATAGGATCCCTTGTGTTTTCATAGAAATTTCTATTTCTGTTTTCTACTTACTTGATTTCCACTTTAACTTTTATTATTTTCTTCTTATTTGGGTTCAATTTGCTCTTATTCTAATGAAGACTGAAACTTAGGTTTTTTATTTGATTTGATGTCTTTTCTAATGCAGAAGTTTAAATATATAAGTACTTTCATATTTATATACAACATGTATTTTCATAAGTTATGCTTTTATTCAGTTCAAAATACCTGTTTTTTAAATTTTTTTTTTTTTTTTTAATTTTTTGAGAGAGAGAGGCAGCATGAGGACGGGAGGGGCAGAGAGAGAGGGAGACACAAAATCTGAAGCAGGCTCCAGGCTCTGAGCTGTCAACACAGAACCCAACGTGGGGCTCAAACTTGTGAACCACAAGATCATGACCTCAGCCAAACTGAGCCCACCAGGCGCCCCATCTTTTTCTTTTTTTTTTTAAGTAAACTCTATACCCATTGTGGGGCTTGAACTCATAACCCTGAGATCAAGAGTCGCATGGTTTACCCACTGAGCCAGCCAGGTGCCCAGTTCAAAATCTCTTCCAATAGCATTTTGGTCCATGGGTTATTCAGAAGTATGTTTAATTTCTAAATATCATAGATTCCCAAATTTCTTTCTGTTGTTGATATCTAATTCTATTGTTGTTGGAGAACATACTTTGTAACTTCAGTTCTTTTTCATTTCTTGAATTTTAATTTATACTTTACCTTAGGGTCCCTAAACTCTTTCTTTAAAATGTGAAGCAATAAATACCTTATGTTTTGCAAGCCATGTATGTTCTCTGTAACCATGGTGAGATTTGGTCCATGGGCCATTGTTTACTAATTTTTTGCCCAACATGTGGTCTTGCTGGAGAATGTTCCATGTGTGCTTGAAAGGAATGCGTATTCTGCTGTTGTTGGGTGAAATGATACCTAACTACCAGATAGGTCAAGTTAGTTGATAGAGTTCTTCACGCCTTCTCTATATTTGCTGATTTTCTGTCTAGTTGTTCTGTCCGTTATTGGGTAGTATTGAAATTTCCAACTATTTTTATTGAATTATCTATTTCTTCCTTAATTCTGTCAGCTTTTATTTTATGTATTTTGGGCCTCTGTTGTTGTCTATGTGTTTATAATTGTTAACATCTTCATGAATTAATTTGTCATTATAAAATGTGCCCTTTTTTCTCGTTTTTTTTTTTTGCCTTAAACTGTTTTTTCCCAATTTTTTTATTTTAGTAATGCTTAAACTCATCCTTTGACTTTCAGCTTTCGAATCCAAAATGTTTCTGTTGTAGATAGCATATCGTTGGATCTTTTTTTATCCAGTCTGACAATCTCTGCTTCGTTATTGGAATGTTTAATGTATCTACATTTAATGTAATTATTGCTGTGGGTAGAATTATGCCTTCCATTTGCTACTTGTTTTCTAAATGTTGCTTTTTGTTGTTCTTCTTTTGTTTCTTTTTTGCTACCTTTTTGTTTAAGTTTATTTTGAGAGAGAGGTGAGAGTGCCTGCCCACAAGCGGGGGAGGGGCAGAGAGAAGGAGAGAGAATCCCAAGCAGGTTCCTCACCATCAGCGCAGAGCCCAGTGTGGGGCTCAAACTCAAGAACTGTGAGATCACGACCTGAGCCAAGATTTTAAGAGTCAGATGCTTAACCAACTGAGCCACCCAGGCACCCCATTGACATATATATTACATCCTTGTACATTAGAAACCAAACGTTGGTTTTATAATTATTTTTTCATGTAATTTTTTTTTAAACCAGTTGAGAGGAGAAAAGAGAAAAAAATTACACCAACTTTTATATTTCATAATTAACACGGTTCTTTTCTTCATATAGATTTGACATATCATGTTCTTTTAATCTAAAGAACTTTTTTTTAGTATTTCTTGTACGGTCTGTTAGCAACACTTTCTCTTTCCTTTTCTGAGAATATCTTTATTTCACCTTCATTTTGAAGGATATTGCTGGATATAGAATTCTTTAACAGTTATTTTTCTTTCAGTACTTTGCATGTATCACCCCACTGACTTCTGGCCGTCTATGGTTTCTGATGAGTTGTTTTCCTCTTATTGCTTTCAGGATTTTCTTTTTGCCTCTGGCTTTTGACAGTCTGTACTTCAGTTATTTTGTTCACTGTTGATTTCATCATCTGTGTACATTCCTAATAGACCATAATTTCATACCAAACTGATACAGTGACAGAATTTCACTTACCATTTTTAAGCCATTGTCATATAATATTTAATTAATGATTACATGGATACGATGTTAATGTCACATGGAAACATTAAGAAGGTGTTTAGTTCATACGGATTGAATGAATGGAGGATTGGATAATGACTCAGAATCATAAAACATTACCCCTTGCTCAGACTTTTTTTTTTATAAACAGCTTTATTGAGATATAGTTAACATATTCTGCAATTCACTTAAAGTGTACAATTTTTAAGTGATATTTATAGTGCAGCCATTACCATAATCTAATTTTGGAATGTTCCATTCTCCCAAAATAGAAGCCCACTACTCATTAGCAGTCACTCCTTTCCTCATTCACCGCCTACCACCTATACCCCTCCAGCTCTAGGCAACCACTAATCTATTTTAGTCTATAGATTTGCCTATTCTTGACATTGAAGTCATATAATAATACGATGCTTCTTTCACTTGATGTGTTTTCAAGGTTCATCCTTATTATAGCATAGGTTAGTACTTCATTTCTTTTTATTGCCAAAGAATATTCCATTGTGTGGATATACCAAATTTTATTTATCCATTTATCAATTGATGTACATTTGGGTTGTTTCTACTTTTTGCCTCTTATGAATAGTGCTACTGTGAATATTTGTTTAGAAGTTTTTTGGTGGACCTATGTTTCATATCTCTTGGATACATACCTAGGTGTAGAAATGGTCAAAAACCTGGTAACTGTGTTTTACCTCTTGAGGAACCACCAGTTTATTTTCCAAAGTGGCTGTACCATTTTACATTTCCACCAGTAGAATGAAGGTTTCAATTTCTCCACACCTTCATCAATATTTCTTATTGTCTTTTTTATTCTAGTCATTCTAGTGGACGTGGAATGGTATTTCATTGTGGTTTTGATGTGCATTTTCTTGTGGCTAATGATTTTGATTGAGCATCTTTTCATGTGGTTATTGTCCCTTTGTAGATCTTCTTAAGAAATGTGTGTTTAGATCCTTTGCCTGATTTTTAAAGAAATTTTTTAATGTTTGTTTATTTTTGAGACAGAGCTTGAGCCGGAGGAGGGGTAGAGAGAGAGAGGGAGACACAGAATCTGAAGCACCTTTGCCTGATTTTTAATTGAGTTCTCTTTTTCTTATTGAATTGTAAAACATTTTTATATATAAAATCTGGGTGCAAGTCTCTTACCATATATGTAACTTGGAAGGAAATATTTGCTCCCATTCTGTAGGTTGTATTTTCATTTTCTTAATGGTATCATTTGAGCACAAAAGTTTTAAATTTTGATATAGCCCAATTTATCTTTTTTGTTGTTATTTGTGCTTTTGGTTCTGAGAAACCATTGCCTAAGCAAAAGTCATGAAGATTTATTCCTATGTTTTATTCTAAGAATTTTATAGTTTTAATCCTTCTTTTTTTTTAAGTTTATTTATTTTGAGTGAGAGAGAGAGGAGAAGAGAGAATCCCAAGCAGGCTCCATGCTTAGTGCAGAGCCCGACATGGGGCTTGGGGCTCCATCTCATGACTATGAGATCAAGACCTGAGCCAGTATCAAGAGTCGGATGCTTAACCAACTGAGCCACCCAGGCATCCCTAGTTTTGCCTCTTACATTTAGGTATATGGTTGATTTTGATTTATTTTTGTGTACGGTGTGAGGAAAGGGGTCCATCTTCATTCTTTGGCTTGTGGAGATCCCGTTGTCCAAGTACCATTTGTTAAAAGATCATTCTTTCCCTCACTGATTGGTTTGGGAACACTTCTCAAAAGTCAGTTGACAAAAAAAAAAAAAAAATTGATCATAAATGTAGAGGTTTATTTTTAACTCTCAATCCAGTTCCATTGATCTGTTCTTATGCCAGTACCGTACTGTCTTGATCACTGTAGCTTTGTAGTAATTTTTGAAATCAGGAAGTGTGAGTCTTCTAACATTTGTTCTTTTTCATGATCGTTTGGGCTAGTCTGGGTTCCTTCCATAACTGTATGAATTTTAGGATAAACTTAATTTCTGCAACTAAAAAGGCTAGCTGGGATTTTGATAGGGATTGCTTTGAATGATTTGTAGAGTATTGTTACTGTAACAATATTAAGTCTTATGATCCATGAACTAGCTCAGAATTTAGTATTCTTTGTTTCAAGCCATTTACTGATCAGAAAACAAGAGCTCAGAGAAGTGAGGTGACTTGCCCATGGTCCTGTATCTATGAATGACAGAACTGGGACTCAAACTGATTTTCTTTGTGTAGTCTTCTTTCTACTCATCATGTTTTGCTATTTTCCTTGTCAACTACTTAGTCTAATGTAGGTAAGAGACAAACAAAGGAATATCTATGCTATTCAGATGCAGTGAAGAAAGGATCAAAATCATATTGTCATTTTATTCTTAAATATATATATATATTTGCTTTTGTGGAAGCAAGAATTTTTTTTAAATTAGGGGAAAGAAGTATGGCAGACTGTAAAGGTTATTGGTTTAGGGTAGGGGAGTTATACATTGAGCTTTAGAAGCTTTAGATATCACTGAATACTTGCTTTTGGAATTGATTATCCAAACTTGAATCTCTTGTTTATACAGCTACTTTAATTGAAAATAAAATTGGGGCGCCTGGGTGGCTCAGTCAGTTAAGTGTCTGACTTCGACTCAGATCATTATCTCAACGCTTGGTTCGTGGGTTCGAGCC
This sequence comes from Felis catus, assembly GCF_018350175.1. Classification (NCBI taxonomy): domain Eukaryota; kingdom Metazoa; phylum Chordata; class Mammalia; order Carnivora; family Felidae; genus Felis; species Felis catus. The sequence goes on from NC_058375.1 coordinate 160,460,966, forward strand.
CCGCGTTGGGCTCTGTGCTGTCAGCTCAGAGCCTGGAGTCTGCTTGGGATTCTGTGTCTCCCTCTCTCTCTCTCTGCCCCTCACCCGTTCGCAGTCAGTCTCTCTCTCTCTCTCTCTCTCTCTCTCTCTCTCTCTCTCTCTCTCTCTCTCAAATTAATAAACATTAAAAAAAAATTTTTAATAAAAAAACTAAGATGCATAGGATAGCACCCATGAAAAAGTCTACATCTGAAAGGAGTAGCTCTAATTTCACAAATACTATGTAATTTTATTTAGCAAAGATAATGGTGCCATTGTTTGATTAATAAGGAATAATCCTTTCTCATTATAACTTTTGTCTTGTAAAATTCTTTTAATAATATTTCCTTTTTCTAGCCTAACATGTATATTGAGATCTCAAATGATGAAGGAATTATGTTGGATAAGAGAAATATTATTCTGCCTTTTCTTTAGCGGAAGATCCATCCAAAAGTTACGTGAAATTAAGAGACTTTGTGCTTGTGAAGCTCTGTCAAGATTTGCCCTGTTTTTCCCGGGAAAAGTTGATGCAAGGATTCAATGAAGAGATGGCAATAGAGGCACAACAGAAGTTCAAAATAAATAAGGTATTTTTATTCTGTAGAAGGAAAACATTTCAGTTTGGAAGTTTTCTTTCTTTTTTAAGTACAACTTAAACGTTGCAAATGTATTAAGAATACATGTGTGGGAAGTAGCAGTGGTTGAGAGTATAGGCTCTGAAGCCAGATTGCCTGGTTCAGATCTGGGTATAGCACTTGTTCTGTGACTTAGGGCAATTTAATTTCCTCATGAATAGAATGGAAAGATAGTTGATTTTATGGCTTATTAAGTGTAACAAGCAGAAAAGAATGGATAGTATGATCTTACTTTTGCTTTTTAAGAAAATATTTCAAATGATAAAATAGTTAACACTTCTGGAGACAGTATTGGTGGGGGGAAGGGCTGAAGGAAAACACTTAACTTTTACTTTATATACATCTGTATATTTGAATTTTAAAGTAGTAAATATCCTAAAATAGGTACAGAAGAAATAATCTGGGAGTTCAGAGGAGGGAGTTTAGTTTCTTATATTTATGTATGCAGGGGAGTCAGAGTTTTTCATGGGAGGGAGATGCATCTGATCTAAGCTTTGAAGAATGGGTAGGATTTGGATTATGAAGGTACGTGAGATGAAGAGTATTCCAATAAGGACTAGTATGTGATATTGTTGACTTGGGAGATCTCATCTAACTCTCCAATGTAGATTTTCCTTCTGAACTTCAACACTGTATATAAAAAGGTTCCTGATCACTGATCTTCAACAGCTTAATTTGAACTGAAACTTTCCATTTTCTCCTACCTTAAAACACTTTAGTGGCTTCCTAGTTTTAAGATAAATAAATATTTTAGAAATATTTGGTATGTCCAGACTGTATTAAACCTTTAGAGAATTTATTCAATAGCTCAGCTTTTAAAAGAGAATACAAACACCTTTTTTCCTTTAAGAAAAAGAATTTAAAACTTAGTATGGCACATAGAGCCAGTCATGATGTGGACCCTGCCAACCTTGGTAGACTCATTTTCCTACCACTTTCCTGCAAGCTGTGGCATTAAACCTCTTGCTATTTCCCAACTGTGCTACATCTTTCTTCTTTCGAAGTCTGTTTAACTATTCCCTTTGCCCTTGATACCCCCTTTTCTTGTTCCTCCATCTTTGCCTTGCCGGATATTACTCATTTTTCAGGCTCAGCTCAGGTGTCCCTTCCGGAATGTTCAGACATCATCTTCCCCATCTACCTATACTTGACCCCTCCCGTCTTCAATAAATAGATGTGAAACAACACAAACAGAAAAACTATGGGCTACTCTTTTGGCTTCAGTGATACCAAAACTACTTTTGGTATCGAAAGCTTGATCTTCCTAATATTTCTTCGTTTTTGTCTTCTCCCTGCCCTTTAATTGTCACTGTAGTACAGGGTTCTGACATCTCCCTCTTCACTGTTTATGCTTTCCTAACCAATCACGGTTTTAACTCTTGCCTGTGTACTGATATTGCTTAAATCCTCACTCTTTTAAACTAGAATTTTCTTTAGGTTTATATGTTCTGCTGCCTCCTGACTCTCTCCTAGGCTGTGAAAACTCTATCATCCCACATGCTTCTCCACACCCAGTCTTTCCTCTTCTTCTAGAATCTTTGTTCCTGTAGTATTCTTACTTGTGCTGTCTTAGTTAATGCCTTCATCATTTTTGCCTGATTTAATAGCTCAGCTTCCTAATTGGTCTTCCTACCCTTTTTGCTACCATTTCTATGTAGCTGAGAGAATACTTTTCTTAAAACTCATATTTGTGCACTTTGTTCATGCCATTTAAAATCTGTCACCTGCTAGATAAAAGCCAGTGTGTAAAAGCCCAGTGATAAAAACACAGTGTGTAAGCCTCGATGTAAACACACTTCTGCTGTATCCTCACTTTACTTCTACTCACTGCTTTTCATTTTGTGCTCCAGCAACGTCAGGCTGCTTCAGTCCTGCATGTGTGTTGCATGTGTGCACTTGTATACACACAGTGCCCTCCCTTCTTTCTAGAATGGCATGGTCCCTTCCCTTGAAGATTTAGCTCGGGTTTTGGGGCTTCTGGGTGGCTCAGTCAGATAAGCATTCAACTTTGGCTGTGCTGACAGCTCAGAGCCTGGAGCCTGCTTCAGATTTTGTGTCTCTGCCCTTTCTGCCCCTCCCCCACTCATTTCCCCTCTCTCTCTCTCTCTCTCCCTCTCTCTCTCTCTCTCTCTCTCTCCCCCCCCCCAAAAATAAATAAACATTAAAAAAAAAGAAAAAAAAGATTCAGCTCAGGTTTTGTTTCCCCAGGTTTTGTTTTTAGTGTTTATCCCATTCCCAGGCTACACTACCATAATACCCTATGCATATTTCCATCATTAAATTAACCACTCCTCAATCATTTGTGTTAGTCATTAGGCTGCTACCTCCTTGAAGACAGAAACTATCTTTTATTGTTTTTCGTCTGGTACCTAGCACAATTTCTGGCCCATAGGAGATATTCAGTATATCCTGTGTTCTTTTGGAAAAGTGTCACTATTTTGTGATTTGAAAGTGTTCATGTTTTTCTTTTGTTTCATTAAGCAACATGCTAGACGAGTTTATGAAATTCTTCGACTACTGGTAACTGACATGAGTGATGCTGAACAGTACAGAAGCTATAGACTGGACATTAAAAGAAGACTAATTAGCCCATATAAGGTAGGACTTTGTAGAGTCTTAAAGATTGTATTCTTGTCATTGTTTAAAAGTGGAGAAGAGAGGCACCTGGCTGGCTCATTTGGTAGAGCATGCAACTTGATCTTGGGGTTGTGAGTTTGAGCCCCACGTTGCAGGTAGAGTTTACTTAAAAATAAATAAATAAGTAAGTAATAAAATAAAAGAAGAAAGTGTAGCAATTGCCATTGTATGGGAGAGTTCAAATAATTTTCCTAAATTATACTTTTACAAAAGTGAATACATTCTTCCAATTAGTTATAAGAAGTCTTGCTGTCATAATTTTCCAGTGTAAGCTATAAATCTCTTTTCATTCACTTAAAAACTAATTCTGAGAATAGTTTATTCATGGTTACTTTTTATTTCATTTGTTTGCCCTCTTTTAAAAATGTGAATGCCCAAACTTTTCCTTAATAAATTATTTTGTTAGTTTTTTCTGAGTCTTTAGTTTCCTAGTTGTCATATATATTATGTTTGCCTTTGCTGCCTTCTTCCTAAATATGCCCTTGGTTGTCATTTTTAACATCTATACTTTACCATAGCTGAAACTGCAACATAATATTGTTTACTTTTTTTTTTTTAATATTCTTTCTTCTTGTTCCCTACCCCCACCCCATATTTTTCATATCCCACATTTTCCTCTAACTCAGAAATTTCCCCTCCTAGATCAGGTTTGTCCTGATCATCATGTAGCCATTATTACGGTAGATATTGTCCATGGCAGCCTCTGTGAATGGGGATTTGCTATGATAGCTGCAGCTGTGCAGTAAGCTGATTGGGGAGAATATTTCTTAATTTGTTCCATAAATAATATCTGACATGTGGTTGCTACAGTTGTATACATCATACCTGTAGGCCTGTACAATACAGGAGCTGAGAACATAAATGATAAATCCAAAAGTTTTCTGTCTTATGGACTACTGTCTGCCTATAAACAGGTTGTAATACATTGCACTGTTCTCTCTTCCCCAAAATTGTTCAAAGTTGCATTTTATTCTTTGATGTTTATCAATTCAGAAACATCAGACAATTGGTAAAGATGGTGCTTTCCAAAGGTTTTGAGTTTTAAAGTAACATTAGTTTGTCAACTAGAAAAAAAAAATTTAAGTGTTTATTTTTGAGAGAGAAAGAGAGTAGGCACACAAGTGGGAGAGGGGCGGGGAGGTGGGCAGAGGATCTGAAGTAGGCTTCTCACTGACAGCAGAGAGCCCAATGTAGGGCTCAAACCTGAGAACTGTGAGATTATGACCTGAGCCAAAGTTGGACGCTTAACCAATTGAGGCGCCACTAGAAAATTTATGGGAAATTTGGGCATATAGAACAGTATAAGTAGATGTGATCATGGCAACATCAGAGTATAGGGACACCTCAGAGATACTGCAGGTTCAGTTCCAAACAGCTGCAATAAAGTGAATATTGCAATAAAGCAATCAAGTGAATTTTATGGTTTTCCAGTGCATAAAAAAGTTATGTTTACGTTATACTGTATTTTGCTAAGTGTACAATAGCATTATGTTTTTTTAAACTGTACATACCTTAATTTAAAAATATTTTATTGCTAAAAATGCTAACCATTATCTGAGCTTTCAGTGAGTCATTATCTTTTTGCTGGTAGAGTGTCTTACCTTGATGTTAATGGCTGCTGTCTGTCTGTCTTACCTTGATGTTAATGGCTGCTGTCTGTGTCTGCTGGTTGCTGAAGGCTGGGGTTGGTTGTAGCAGTTTCTTAAAGTAAGACAACTGAAGTTTGTCACATCAGTTGATTCTTTCTCTACAGCGTGTGATGCTGTTTGATACCATTTTATTACCTACAGTAGAAATTTTTTCAAAATTGGGAGTCAGTACTCTCAAACTTTGCTACTGCTTTATCAACTAATATTCTAAATTCTTTGTTGTCATTTCAATAATCTTCACAGCATCTTTATCAGGAGTAGTTTCCATTTCAAGAAACTACTTGCTTTGCTCATCCATAAGAAGCAACTCCTCGTCTGTTCGAGTTTTATCATGAGAATTGCAGCAATTCAGTCACATTTTCAGACTCACTTCTAATTCTGGTTCTCTTGCTATTTCTTCACTGAAGTCTTAAATCCCTCAAAGTTAATCCATGTGGGGTGGAATCAGCTTCTTCCACAGTCCTGTTAAGGTTGATATTTTGCCTTTTACCATGAATCACAAGTGTTCTTAACGGCACGTAGAATGGTGAGTCCTTTCCAAAGGTTTTCAGTTTACTTTGCCTAGATCTATCAGAGAAGTCATTATCTATGGCAGCGATAGCCTATGAAAGGTGTTTCTTAAATAATAAGACTTGAAGATAAAAATTACTCCTGAGTTCATGGGCTATAGAATGGATATTGTGTTAGCAGACATGAAAACAACATTAATCTCGCTGTACATCTCCACAGAGCTCTTGGGTAACCAGGTGCATTGTCAGTGAGCAGTGATATTTTTAAAGGAATCCTTTTTTCTGAGCAGTAGGTCTCAACAGTGGGCTTAAAATACTCTGTAAATTGTGTTGCAAACTGATGTGCTGTCATCTAGGCTTTGTTGTTCCCGTAGATCTAGCATAGGCAGAGTAAAATTAGCATAATTCTTAAGGGCCCTAGGATATTTGGAATTACCCTTGAGCATTGATTTCAACTTAGTCACCAGCTGCATTAGCCCCTAACAGGGGACTTAACCTATCCTTTGGAGCTTTGAAGCCAAGCATCTCCTCTTTCAATAGAAGGCTGTTTTGGGACTCCTGGCTGGCTAAGTCAGAAGGGAATGTGACGCTTGACCTCTAGGTTGTGGGTTCGAGCCCCATATTGGGTGTAGAGATTAAATAAGTAAGTAAAAAGAAATAATAAATAAATACATAGACTTAAAAAAAAAAGGCTATTTTGTCTATATTGAAAATCTGTTGTTTAGTATAGCCACTTTCATTAATTATCTTGGCTAGATCTTCTGGGTGACTTGCATAGCCTCTACATCAGCACTTGCTGCTTCAACCTTGCACTTTTATATTATGGAGATGACTTCTTTCCTTAAACCTCATGAACCAACCTTGGCTAGCTTCTGGGTTTTTTGGTTTTTTGTTTTTAATGTTTATTTATTTTTGAGAGAGAGACAGAGCGTGAGCCGGGGAGGGGCAGAGAGAGAGGGAGACACGGAATCCGAAGCAGGCTCCAGACTCTGAGCTGTCAGCACAGAGCCCAACACTGGGCTCGAACTCACAAATCATGAGATCATGACCTAAGCCGAAGCCGGATGTTTAACCGACTGAGCCACGCAGGTGCCCCTCCAGTTTTTCTTCAGCAGCTTCCTCACCTCTCTGGCTTCAGAGAATTGAGGAAAGTTAGGGCTTTGTTTTGGATTAGGTTTTGGCTTAAGGGAATGTTGTGGCTGGTTTAATCTTCTATTGAGACCACTATATCTTTCTCCATATCCGCAATAATGCTGTTTTGGTTTCTTATCATATGTGTGTTCACTGGAGTGGCACTTGCAATTTCCTTCGAGAACTTTGTGTTCACAACTTTGTCTCTTTGGCACAAGAGACTTACTTTTTGGCTTATCTCAGCTTTCAATATGCCTTCTTACTAAGCTTAATCATTTCTAGCTTTGGTTTAAAGTGAGATCTGTGCAGTTCTTCCTTTCACTTGAACACTTGGAGACCACTGTAGGGTTCATTTCACTATTGGCCTAATTTCAAAATTGTTGTGTCTCAAGGAATAGAAAGGCCCAAGGGGATATACCTGGTCAGTGGTACACTCAGAACATACACAACATGGGCCTCCTGGATGACTTGGTCAGTTGGGTATCTGACTTTGGCTCAGGTCATGATCTCACGGTTCATGGGTTCAGACCCCGCATCAGGCTCTTTGCTGTCAGCACAGAGTCCGCTTTGGATCCTCTGTCTCCCTTTCTCCTCTGCCCTTCCCCCTTTCACACACTCTCTCTCAAAATAAATAAACATTAAAAAAAAAAAAAAATACAACGTTAAGTTTACCATCTTATATGGCTCAGTTTGTGGAGCCCCAAAACAATACTAACATCAAAGATCACTGAATATAGATGACCACCACAAATACAATAATAATGTAAAAGTTTGACATATTGTAAGAATTACCAAAATGAGACACAGAGACATGAAATGAACAAATACTGTTAAAGAAATGGTGCCAGTAGACTTGCTTGATGCAGGGTTGCCACAAACCTTCACTTTATAAAAAGAATATCTGCGAAGCACAAAATGAGGTATGTCTGTATTAAAACTATTTTAGTAAAGTAAAATAATTTATTGAATTATGTGTCTCATAATTATTTGATGTTTTACATAGGCAGATGTAGCACATGAGAGATGATGGATTCTAAGTGTAAATAGTCACCAACTCACGCCAAATAGGAATTTCTGTACTTTATAAAAGCAAGTGTTTTTCACCCTTAAGGAATGGTAATGATTTTTTATATTAAGTATCCTCATCTGTCAAACAAGTCATCTATCTGAAAGACAACCGAAAGCGTTATTAAAACTCTTTAGGTTCTCAACACCACTGAGATGAGAGTACCACCATCCTTGCACTAAAGCTCACACAGATTACAAATTCTTCAGATACTTGCTTAAACCATATTTATAGTAATGTACACTTTAATCAGTTCAGTTATCCAGTATTCTGTCCCACTGAGAAAACCAGGAAAGCTTGAGGGTCCCCCTCCCCTCCTTTAGGTTGATAGTCCCAATGTTTGGGATAAGAAACCTACCACAAACTTTAAGAAAGCCTAGAAATGAGTTAAATGTCCTATAGGCATAGAAGAAGTGCTGTTATTTTTTTGTTGATTGTGTGTAGATGATTTTCTTCAGCTTGTCATTGCAGTGTGATACTATGTACTTTGCTGTTATTACAGCATTCTTAAATGTCAAATTATATTTAAGAATAAAGTAAAGTTGCTTAATAATATGGTTTAGAGTTTTTCTTTTTTTTTTTTTTTTAATCTTTAAATGTATGCCCAATGGGGAAAGTTTGGAGTGTAAAATTTATGTTTACTTTCAAGTTTTATGAAAAGATTATAATTTTGATTGTCACTAAATTATTACTGAGATATGAAGTAATTTATTGATTGTTAGCAAAGTAGTGCTGCCTTTATTTGAGGAATCAAGTTTTCCTATCAGTCTAATTTTTTTTTTAATGTTTTATTTATGTTTTGAGACAGAGCATGAGTGGGGGAGGGGCAGAGAGAGGGAGACACAGAATCCTTGGCAGGCTCCAGGCTCTGAGCTGTTAGCATAGAGTCCGACCCAGGGCTCAAACCCACGAACTGTGAGATCATGACCTGAGCTGGTCAGATACTTAACCAACTGAGTCACCCAGGCACCCCTCAAGTTTACCTATCAGTCTAAACACACTCTCCCCCTAAAAAATTATTTGGATAGCTATTAGAAGTACTTGTGCCTTACTTTAAAAGTTTTAAACACTGATAATTCATTCACATCAATGCCAAAAGAGGGGAAATAACCTATATTAACTAGAATCTTTTTTTTTTTGTTGTTAAGCATAAAAAGAAACTCCCATCTCTAGTACAGAAATAATTTTCTTGAAGAAAAGATACATTTGAACAATTTGGCTAACAAAAGAAAAATTGGTGTACCTGCTTGGTTTTAGCATTAAAGCTTTTTTATATGGTTTCATAGGAGTATTTTAATTCTTAGTTGGTTTGCAAATATAAAATTTCGAATCATTGTTATGTCATTGCATTTAGAATCTAGAAACTCAATTTTGAAGTTTTGTTCTATCTTTTAGAAATTGTGTGATTGTCGACAACTTATTAACACTTGGATGTTAGGCTTCCCTTGCATAAAATGGAAATACCTCCATAGTTAGGAACTGAACAGAAAGAAATGCAGTACAGTGGTGCATGTTTTAAAAGATGTCTTTTGGCAAGTCTTTGGAATTAATGTGCCTCTACACCATTATTATTTTAAAATTCTTACAAAAGAACCTTCTCTCTGTACTTCGCATAAGTGCCTGACTAGTTCAGCCAGTGGAAATTAAGGAGCCCTTAGATGTGGTGGCATTTTTGAGATTATACTTGTAACCCCTCTTGGAACCTGTGAAAACTAGACAAGAAGAAAGGATTATTTTCTAGAAATAAATTCATATTCAAGCCAAATGTTAACATAAATAAATTTAAAATAATGCCATCTTCAATTTATCTTGATTAATTAAAAGTTATGAACTGCCAGGGCACCTGGGTGGCTCAGTTGGTTAAGTATCCAATTTCGTCTCAGGTCATGACCTCATTGTTCGTGAGTTTGCGCCCTACATCAGGTGAGCTTGAGCCCCACTTGGCCTCCACACTCTCTCTCCTTCTCTCTCTCCTACTCCCTCTGCCCCTCGCTCACTCACACACTCTCCCTCAAAAATAAATGGGGAACAGCTGGGTGGCTCAGTTGGTTAAGCATCTGACTTCAGCTCAGGTCATGATCTCGCGGTTTGTAAATTCAAGCCCCGTGTCAGACTCTGCTGATAGCTCAGAGTCTGGAGCCTGCTTTGGAATCTATGACTCCCTCTCTCTCTGCCCCTCCCCTGCTCACTCTCTGTCTCTCAAAAAATAAATGTTTAAAAATTTTTTAAAAAGTAAATGACTAAATAAAATAATAAATTATGAACTGCCCTAATCTATGAAGGAAATTAAGTTTTTGTTTTTAGAGGGAAAAAATTATTCTGAAGCTTATAGAACATCTATTCCAGTCTTAAGTTCTACCTTTCATTGTTTCATTTGTTCTCCCAATGTGTGTCACTTTGCTGGATAGACATGTTCTGTAAATCAATTTGGGATTTTTATTTCTTTACCCATTCTTTGAATGTTTATTTTTGAGAGGGAGAGAGAGAGGGAATGCAAGTGGGGGAGGGGCAGAGAGGTGGGAGGACAGAGGATCCAAAGCGGGCTCCACACTACAGCAGAGAGCCCGATGCAGGGCTCAGAATTCACAAACCGTAAGATCATGACCTGAGCCAAAGTCGGACGCTTAACTGACTGAGCTACCCAGGCCCCCCCCTTTTTTACCCATTCTTTGAAAGATTAACTTATAATACACATAGAGTGGAATATATAGTGTAAGGAATATTAAAGGATAATAAATACCTCAATGTAGTTATTTTTTAAATTGAGCCATACCTTACATGTTCATGTTCATATATAGTTTTTTTCCATGAAGCTATTTATAGGCATTTTTTATTCCTACGTATTTTAGAGCTCTTAAATTCATAGATTTCCATCATGCCAATAAAAATTACAATAGAGATTAATTCTGACATCCATTTAAAAGAAATAGACAATGAAGAAATTGAATGTGGTGAGGAGGGGGGAGATAAATTGGAGATATAAGCTCTCAGATTTTAAAACAGCATAATAATTTAAAACAGTATGTTAGGGCGCCTGGGGCTCAGTCCTTTGAGTGTCCAACTCTTGATTTTGGTGCAGGTCATGATCTCAGGGTCCTGGGATTGAGCCCCTGTCAGGCTCTACTGGGCATGGATAAATAAATAAATTAATTAAATTACTAGCACATGATTCATTTTATAGGTTATTTAGAACAAAATTTGATAGTCTAGAAATATTTAAGAATTTAATATGATGGTTCTATTATATATAAGAATCTAATATGATTAGAGGTATCTTCAAGCAGTGGGCATCAATTATGAAATAAATAAACATTATAACTGGTTAGCAATTTCGAAAAATAGCTTCTATTCCTATCACACACCACACTAACTTGCTGGTGAATTACCCTTTAGTTCCTGAACTGCTTTCTTAAGTTAAATACTCTTATATAGTATAGTGAATAACTTTTACAGCAGAAACAAAGCATTTCTCATCCAGCATGATTGAGGGAGTAAAAAATACACTGTCCTCATGGGTCTTAGGAACAATAAATTTGAATTTTCATCAGTTCTCTAGAATATTCAGAGTGTGGTCGGTAGATCAGTAACATTGACATCACTTAGGAGCTTGTTAGAAATGCAGAATCTTGCCCCATCCCACATCTGCTGAGTCAGAACCTGCATTTTTATCAAGGTCCCCAGGTGGTTTATGTGCACATTAAAGTTTGAGAAGCACTACTTTAGAGGGGGCATCTTACGCTAATGAAGTTAACTTATTTTATTTCAGATTATAGTAGCAACAACCTTATTTACTAAAGCCCCACCAATTTAGACCCAGTATCAACCTGTTTTTGTAGTGTCAGAAAGGCTTATCTACAAACTTTATTGTTGTTACCTTGCTTTAAAAACATGTGTTTAGGGGCACCTGGGTGGCTCAGTCGGTTGAACAGCCTTCAACTTGGGTCATGATCTTGCGGTCCGTGAGTTCAAAACCCTGCATCAGGCTCTGTGCTGACAGCTTGGAGCCTAGAGCCTGCTTCGAATTCTGTGTCTCCCTCTCTCTCTGCCCTTTCCCCATTCACACTCTGTCTCTCTCTTTCAAAAATGAATAAATGTTAAAAATTAAAAAATAAATAAAAATAAAAACGTGTTTAGGGGCGCCTGGGTAGCTCAGTCAGTTGGGCAGCTGACTTAGGCTCAGGTAATGATCTTGTTGTATGTGAGTTGGATCCCTATGTCGGGCTCTGTGCCGATAGCTCAGAGCCTGGAGCCTGCTTCTGATTCTGTATCCCCCCCCCCCCACCCCGCCCCTACCCCACTCATGCCCTGTCTCGCTCTCTCAAAAATAAATGTTAAAAAATTTTTTTTCAATTAAAACCGTGTTTATAGGGTCACCTGGCTGGCTCAGTTGGTAGAGCATGTGACTTTTGATCTCAGGGTCATGAAAGTTGAAGCCCCATGCTGGGTGTAGAGCTTACTTTAAACAAACAAACAAACAAATAAATAAAATGTGTGGTTATAAATTTAGCTGTAGTTTGAGCTTTTTAAGTAGTAATCATGACACATTTGCCTAGTATTCCAAAAATATTAGGGTTCTCTTTAAAGGACATTTATTAGTATTTAGGTTTTTTAAATTTTTTAATTTTTATTATTTTTTAGAGAGTTCTCTTGAGCAGGGGAGAGGGGCAGAGGGAGGGTAGGAGAGACAGAGAGAGACAGAGAGAGAGAGACTCTTAAGCAGGCTCCACACTCAGCACAGAGCCCTTTGCAGGGCTTGATCCCACAATCCTGGGATCATGATCTGAGCTGGCATCAAGACTCCAGTATTCTCTGGCTCTGCACTGGCAGTTGGGAGCCTGCTTGGGATTCTGTCTCTGTTCCTCCCGTGCTTGCACATGTGCATGTGTGCACACACTCTCTCTCAAAATAAATGTTTAAAAAAGAATAGAGTCCAATGCTTAACCAGCTGAGCCACCCAGGCGCCCCAGGGCTGTTTGTATTTTTTTTTTTTTAATTGTCCAACCAGATTGTTAGGGTTTGCATTCTGGTTTCTCCTACTACCTCTGTGTCAAGTTATTCAACTCCTATATCTTGTTTTTCTTCATCTGTGAATTGTAGAAAATTATCTTACAGAGTTGTTAGAATTACATGAGTTAATACATTTGATTTCTGATTTTTTTAAAAAGTTTATTTCAAGAGAGAAAGCACGAGTGAGGAAAGAGCAGAAAAAGAGAGAGGGAGAGAGAATCCCAAGGGGACTCCACACTGTCAGCATGGAGCCCAACACAGGGCTCAAACCCACCAACTGTAGATCATGACCTGAGCCGAAATCAAGTTTGACTGAGCCACCCAGGCACCCCTGATCTTTATGTACATAAAGTTAGCTCTTTATTATGTACTCTAGTAAAAGGGGATTAATGTATTAATCTAGAATAGTTTACCCAAAATGTATGAAAGTTTCATGTATTGCAGTGTTGCCACCTATCCAGGAGTCTTGGAGTCATATTTTTTTTAGTTTTTATTTATTTATTTTGATAAAGCATGAGAGCAAGCAGACAGGCAGGGCAGAGAGAGAGAGAGGGAGGGAGGGAGAGAATCCCAAGCAGGCTCTGCGCTGTCATCACAGAGCCCAATGCGGCGCTTGATCTTGCGAGCCCTGAGATCATGACCTGAGCCAAGATTGAGAGTAGGACACTTAACCAACTGAGTGACCTAGGGGCCCGCCCCTTGGAGTCATTCTTAATTCCCCACATCATCCAATATTTTCTTCCCAAATACGCCCTTTCCCCTCCATCTCTGTTCCTATTGACTTGGCCTCTCAAGTGAGAGGCTTTCATCATCTCACTTAAATTTTTGCAGTAGCTGTTAACTTAGTCCTCCAGTCCCATCCTCAGCATTATTAACAGTACTGTTCAGACACAGCATCTGGCTTAAAGTTGTTACTGGCTCCCGACTGGCTCATCATGATGGGTTTCTTCTCAGTAAAATGGGGAGGGTTTAATAAGATAATGTATGTCTGGATAGTAGAGATTCAATAAGTGCTAGTTAATAGTGTCTTCTTAAAATGTGACAGTTTTTGGTTTATCTTTCTGAAACTCAAACAGTTTTGGTTAAAATAATATTGGGCCATAAATACATTGTAAGGAAACTTAGAAATTAATTTAGTGGCAGGAAAAAGACACTTTGGAATTTAAATTAATGTAATGAATTAATGATTGAATAGTGAAATGAAGAATAATAGCACTTAATCTTACTTGTCTTTTTTCAGTTAATGTATTTATTTATTAAAGAAATATTTGAGCATCTATACTGGCCAGTTCTTTATTATGCTTTGGAGAGGGGGCTGTTAGTGACATGTATATTTACCATCAGTTGACACAAATTCCAAGTCTTCTAGTTAACTCCATTTAGAAGGTTCATAATTCAGGGCTAACATTATATATATTTTTAAATATAGTAAAAGAGGATTAATATTTACTATAACATTATGATTTTCTTAACAAAAAAACTATATGGGACAAATTGGCCTATTCGTACTATTATTTCTAACAGTAGAGACTTAAAATTCTAAGAATATAAAGAACTATATCTTCTTTCTTAGTCTAACCAATAATTGTATTTGTTGCTTAGAAAAAGCAGAGAGATCTTGCTAAAATGAGAAAATGTCTCCGACCAGAAGAACTGACAAACCAGATGAACCAAATAGAAATAAGCATGCAACATGAACAGCTGGAAGAAAGCTTTCAGGAACTTGTGGAAGATTACCGACGTGTAATTGAACGCCTCGCTCAAGAGTAAAGGTTATTCTGCTGTGTACAGGAAGTTTGCAAATTTCTGTACATTGTGTTGTGGAAAATCTGATGATGACTTTAATCTTAAAATCTTGTAACATTTACTTACATTAAAAGTTATCTATCTTATCTTTAGTTGAATATTTTCTTTCGGAGAGATTGTATATTTTAAAATACTGTTTAGAGTCTATGAGCGAATATTACATTTTAAAAAAATATATAGCTTCTGAAATACCACTGCAATTGCTTCCCTTCTTAACAGTATAATAAATGCATAGTTGTGATATGCTAATGTGTGATGATATGATTCTTAAATACTTAGGGTAAATTTTTTCAGTCTTGTTAAAAAACTTGAGGTTTTCAGGGTACCTGGGTGGCTCAGTCGGTTGGGCGGCCGACTTCGGCTCGGGTCATGATCTCACGGTCCGTGAGTTCCAGCCCCGCGTCGGGCTCTCTGCTGACAGCTCGGAGCCTGGAGCCTGTTTCGGATTCTGTGTCTCCCTCTCTCTCTGACCCGCCCCCGTTCATGCTCTGTCTCTCCCTGTCTCAAAAATAAAATGTTAAAAAAAATTTAAAAAAACAAAAAACTTGAGGTTTTCACATCATATGATACCCTCTAGGTCTATTCATGTTGTCACAGATCGCTTTTTGGCTTTTATTATCATTCCTCCCATATTTTGCTTCTAAGATTTTATATCCGGCACCTTTAAAACACATTGAAGGCCTTCCTAGTAATCTTGTTTTTCCTGGGTGATTTCTCCAAATAGGAAACATTCCTAGTAAGATTTGTTTTGTTCCTCCTCTGTTAACTGCTTCCTGGGGGTAGGTTGGGTAAAAGAGAGAAAAGAAACTAGATACAGCCTAAAACCTTGGCATCACATACTAATCGAAGATAATTTAGAAGTTAGCATAAACATAAATAAATTTTTTTAAAAGCATAAATGCTTTATAAAAATGTAAAATAATAAGAAATCAGTTTATAGAAATCAGTTTACACACCATATATTGAAATATATCTTCTGTGAAAATGAGGTGTGTATCTGTTGTGATTTGTTATAAGGTTATGAAGATGTTGAAGTCCAACAGGGAAAAAAAACAAAGTAAATTACTATAGTCTTTATTTTTTTATTAGAGTACAAGTAAATTGCTTGATATAGAATCATTAAAAGTAAAAGCTTGGTGTTTATAACGTGTGCTAGTAAGTGAAATATTGTATAACATAACAAATGGGATGTAAATTGAACTTTACCTTTAAAATCTGATTTGTTCAGTGCTTAAGGCAAAATCCCAACTTGGACAAGTACTATCTTGTCCTTAGATCAGCTTTCCATTAGGAAAGCCTGTCAAACGTAAGAGAAGCAAAGTAACCACTATCCTCTGGGCACAAAATAGCTGTGGCCAGCAGCATACCAACAGCACTAAGCCCATCCCCTTAGAATCGGGGTGTTGCAAAAATTTTAGTCTCATCTCAGAAGCCTGTATATAGATAAAACTGATTGATTTCTGAGAGTATATACACAATTTGCTATAGATAGAATGAACTAGTTCAGTTAAAATCCTTCCTGAAAATATATGAAAGCAATTTGCTTTTTATCTAAATTTGCAAATTAAAAATTTTTTAATTAAAAATTCAGAATCGAGGGGCACCAGGGTGACTCAGTCAATTAAGCGCCTGACTTTGGCTCAGGTCATGATCTCACAGTTCTTCAGTTGGAGCCCCACGTCGGGCTCTGTACTGACAGCTCAGAGCCTGGAGCCTGCTTCAGATTTTGTCTCCCTTTCTCTCTGCCCCTCCCCCACTCACATGTGCTCTCTCTTTCTCTCAAAAAAATGAATAAACATTAAAAAACATTTCTTTTAATTAAAAGAAATTCACAATCAAGGGGCACCTGGGTGGCTCAGTAGGTTAAATGTCCTACTCTTGATTTTGGCTCAGGTCATGATCTCACAGTTCCTGGGATGGAGCTGTGCTGGGCTCCACGCTGGCAGTACGGAGCCTGCTTGGGATTCTCTCCTTTTCTGTGTC
Organism: Felis catus; assembly: GCF_018350175.1. Lineage (NCBI taxonomy): Eukaryota > Metazoa > Chordata > Mammalia > Carnivora > Felidae > Felis > Felis catus. The sequence goes on from NC_058375.1 coordinate 160,477,407, forward strand.
CCTCCCTCACTTGTGCACATTTTCTCTCTCTCAAAAATAAATTTAAAAAATGAAAAAAATTCACAATTGATACCTAAAGATGAGCTCTGAGGCGTGGTTGGCAGGGGAGACAGTAAAATCTAAACAAATTATCTTTCAACATACTTTTTTTTTTTTTTTTAAGTTTATTTTTGAGAGAAACGAGACAGTGTGAGCAGGGGAGGGGCAGAAAGAGAGAGAGAATCCCAAGCAGGCTCCATGATGTCAGTGCAGAGCCCAATGTGGGGCTTGAACTCATGAAAACTGTGAGATCATGACCTGAACTGAAATCAAGAGTCGGATGCTTAATCGACTGAGCCACCCAGGTGCCCTTCAACATACTTTTTATGTAGAAACCAGAAAAATCCAGTGGGATACCAATTTTTTTTTTAAAGCAATGTTCTGTGATCCATTTATGGATAAAAAATCTGGTTTAGCATTAATCTTTGGGATTTGAAAGGATGTACCTTCATTTGGATTTAGAAGAGTGAAAATCTGATAGATCTGTACCTTGTGTAGTGTAATTAAATACCAGGCTGGGTGTGTAGGACTATGTATGAACCCAACACAGCTACCCTATAGGCCCTAGTGATCACTTTCCACCCTCCAATAGTAGCCTTCACCCCTTTTATCATCCATACATACATCTACTGTATTTACTTGTTGCCTTTATCTCTTTCACTGATCTTCCCCACACCCCCCATCTCCATCACCCTTAATTTTTTCCCTGTCCTCCAAATTGCATTTTCTGTATATGTAAGAACATGTTTCCTTTCTGACCCTTCAGTTTTTTCATCTGTAAAATGAGGTTATACTAGAACTATCTCTAGGTTCCTGCCCTGTTCTAAGATATATGTTTATCCTTTTCATATCTTTTCTTCTCACCCTTACTGCTTTTATACTCAATTGTGAGTGTAGATGTAGTTTATAAAAAATACAACATTTTTGTAAGTCACGCAAAACTCACCGTTTGTATGTGAGTGAGTTTATGTGTGAGAGGAGAAACTATGTCTCTGATTGTCTCCAAATTGCTGGGACCTCAGCAGAACCTTGTCTATTCTGAAAATTTATCTCATCCACTGTCATCCTTGCCTACTAGAAGAAAGTGGACAGCAAAGCACCCTGTATCAGAGAACGATTAGAATCATAGACCATAGAAGCCAAATGATTTAATTCTTTAAATTCATTCTTAAGCTCTTTTTATTAGAATTTAAAAGTCAGTTTAACAGTATTAAATAGTGATTAAATAATAAAGTACCCATAATTCTTCCTTCTAAATGAAATTATTTACATTTGTATGTTATTTTTGTGTATACATTGAACATGGCAGTATTTTTAACATTTCCAGTGTTTAAAATGGGTCTTCTAACAGATGAACAATATTTCATATTGCTGTACCCATAATAAGGTATTTAGGTTTTTTTATTACAACATTCAAATGAACTAATGTCTGTGTATTTATATTTTTGTATCTGTTAAATCATTTCCTTAATATAAATTCCTGGGAAATGCAGTTACTGAATCAAAGGGCAGGAATATCTCTATGGCTTAGCTACATAAACATGCCATATTTTCCATAATGGCTTGTAAATTACTAACATATGAATGTGTGCACTAGTTTTAACAGAATTTCAATGGCATGGGGTGTTGATTTTGTTGTTTTAATAGGTATAAAATCTCAAATTTATATTCCTTTTGGTGAATGGCAAGGCTAAGTATTCTTCCATTTTTTAATGAAATTTTTTTCCCTGATAAGAATTATCTGTTTGTTTGTTTATGTCTTTTGGGATCTACACTCTCACTTTATAGATGGATAATAGATCCAGAGGTTCACTTGTGTAAGGTCACGTTACAAATTTGTTGGAAAGCCAGGACTATACTCTAGGCTTCTGACTTCATTTCATCTTCCATTAAGTAGGCCACCAAGTCTTAAGCATGCCAGCTCACTAAGTTCTTTATAAGAGGGGCTTTTTTTCATCACCATCTGGTGTCACTTGTGTGACATTCACCCTAGGCACCAAATACCACAACTGCCCCTTTGTTTTTATAACCGTAGAGAAGCATGTATTAGGAAAAGGGTGTTTGATTATAATGACTAAATGGTGCTTCATTTGAGGTATAGCTTGAAGTTCCTCATTTCTTCTCAACATTTTCAACATCTACACCTTTTCTGTATTTCCATATTCTTTTATATCTTTTTATAACACATATTTCATTCTCCTTGGATTATGTGTTATAGTAAGGTTATATAGTGCATTTACTCATTGACTTGGGCTGAGCTGTCATTATGTATATAACAAGTAGTATGCACATAGCACAAAAATGCAAAGGGGCATACAGTGAAAAATCCATCCAGAAACAATCCCTGAATATATACCAGAATATATATACATATATATATATATACATACACACACATATACATATATATATGCATATATATATAATCAGATGTATGCATATGCATAAATGAGCACATGTATATATCTTATATATCATATATATATATATATATATATATATATATATATATATATGGTAACCTATTCTTTTTTTTAACTTTTTAAAAATTTTTCAGACAGACACAGTGCAACCAGGGGAGAGGCAGAGAGGGAGGGAGATACAGAACCCAAAGCAGGTTCCACGGTCTGAGCTGTCAGCACAGAGCCTGACACGGGGCTTGAATTCACAAGCCGTGAGATCATGCCCTGAGCCGAAGCTGCATGCTTAATCGACTGAGCCACTCAGGTGCTCCCTCTAACTTGTTTTTTAAACTTGATATATCTTGGAGATCATTAAAGCTATCTTGTTTAATGGCTGCATAGTATTCCATTGTATGGGTATACTATAAGTTATTCTACCAATCCCGTTATTTAGGTTGTTTCCAATATTTTCCATTACAAACAGTGCTGTAATGCATAGCCCTGTATATGTGCTGTGTGTGTACATGTGCAAGCATACCTGTACATTGAAGCCCTGGAAATCATGTCCTTTAGTGTGACCTCATTCTTCTAGTGACTATACTACACTTACAAATAAACACGAAATAACATAAGGTTACAGAAACTTGACATTGTACCAATGTGGAATAAACTATGCAGACAGGAGCATACTGGACTTCTCCAACTATCCTCATTCACGGCTAGAAATAGGAATTATTTTAAAGTCACAATGGGGCGCCTGGGTGGCGCAGTCGGTTAAGCGTCCGACTTCAGCCAGGTCACGATCTTGCAGTCCGTGAGTTCGAGCCCCGCATCGGGCTCTGGGCTGATGGCTCGGAGCCTGGAGCCTGTTTCTGATTCTGTGTCTCCCTCTCTCTCTGCCCCTCCCCCGTTCATGCTCTGTCTCTCTCTGTCCCAAAAATAAATAAAAACGTTGAAAAAAAAATTAAAAAAAAAATAAAGTCACAATGATTTGAATGATTAAGCATATACAGCTGACTTGTTATTCCTCTAGTCTTGCTTAGCTCTTCTCCAACCTTATCCAGAAGAATTGCTCTACAGCAGGGTTTCTCAATCTCAGCACTACTGACAGTTGGGGCCAAACCATTCTTGGTTGTGTGGAGCTGACCTATGCACAGTGAGCCAGTTAACAGCATCCCTGGCTTCTATCCACTAGATGCCATTAGCACTACCCCCATTAACAACCAAATGTGTCTAGACATTACCACATGTCCTCTGGGGAACAAAATCACCCTTGGTTGAGAACCACTGCTACACTGGATGAATATTCATCCACGTTAAGCACTATTATTTATTATGTAACATAGACATTGTACAAAATTCAAAATAAGTAAGAGTATTTGGTGAGAAGCTGCCCTCCTTTCTACCTCAGCACCCAATTCACTTCTCCAGAGGCAGTTACATTTACCAGTTCTTCTTGTATCTCTCAGAGTTAATTACCAGTCTGCAAATATCCATAATTTTTTGTTTTAACACAAATGCTGATATACCATATGCAGTACTCAGAGCCTTTTCCAACTAAATTTAGCTCATATTTTTATTAGTACATATTAGAACAATTTAATTCTAAAACCTTGATTCTGAACAGCTGTTTGATATTACATAGTTTGATTTCAGTGTGTGTAAACATTTTTTAATGTTTATTTTTTTTAATTTTTTTTCAACGTTTTTTATTTATTTTTGGGACAGAGAGAGACAGAGTATGAACGGGGGAGGGGCAGAGAGAGAGGGAGACACAGAATTGGAAACAGGCTCCAGGCTCTGAGCCATCAGCCCAGAGCCCGACGCAGGGCTCGAACTCACAGACCGCGAGATCGTGACCTGGCTGAAGTCGGACGCTTAACCAACTCCGCCACCCAGGCGCCCCAATGTTTATTTTTGAAAGACAGAGACAGAGTACAAGTGGGAGAGGGGCAGAGAGAGAGAGAGAGAGAGAGAGAGACAGACAGACAGACAGACAGAACCTGAAGCAGATTCCAGGCTCTGAGCTGTCAGCACAGAGCCTGATGTGGGGCTTGAACCCATGCACCAAGCGTAAGATCATGACCTGAGCTGAAGTCAGACACATAACCAACTGAGCCACCGAGGTGCCCCGATTTCAGTGTGTTTAAACCAATCCTATATTAACAGATATTTAGTTTGTTTCCCATCTTCTGCTTTTTTTTCTTTAATTTAAGAAATCTAATTCTTACCATAACCAGTAAGGAAATCAAATTAGTAATCAAAATCTCTCAAAAAAACAAGAGTCCAGGGCCAGATGGCTTTCCAGGGGAATTCTACCAAACATTTAAGGAAGAGCTAACACCTATTCCCTTGAAGCTGTTCCAAAAAATAGAAATGGAAGGAAAACTTCCAAACTCATTCTATAAAGCCAGCATTACCTTGATTCCAAAACCAGAGACCCTACTAAAAAGGAGAACTATAGACCAATTTCCCTGATGAACACGGATGCAAAAATCCTCAACAAGATATTAGCCAACTGGTTCCAACAATACATTAAAAAAATTATTCACCACGACCAACTGGGATTTATACCTGGGGTGCAGGGCTGGTTCAATATCTGCAAAACAATTAACATGATTCATCACATTAATAAAAGAAAGGACAAGAACCATATGATCCTCTCAATAGATGCAGAGAAAGCATTTGACAAAATACAGCATCCTTTCTTGATAAAAACCCTCAAGAAAGTAGGGATAGAAGGATCATACCTCGAGATCATAAAAGCCATATATGAACGACCCAACGCTAATATCATCCTCAATGGGGAAAAACTGAGAGCTTTCCCCCTAAGGTCAGGAACAAGGCAGGGATGTCCACTCTCACCACTGTTATTCAACATAGCATTGGAAGTCTTAACCTCTGCAATCAGATAAAGAAATAAAAGGCATCCAAATCGGCCAGGAGGAGATCAAACTTTCACTCTTCACAGATGACATAATACTCTATATGGAAAACCCCGAAGATTCCACCAAAAAACTGCTAGAACTGATTGATGAATTCAGCAAAGTTGTAGGATATAAAATCAACACAAAGAAATCGCTAGCATTCCTATACACCAACAATGAAGTGACAGAAAGAGAAACCAAGGAATCGATCCCATTTACAGCTGCACCAAAACCCATAAAATATCTAGGAATAAATCTAACCAAAGAGGTGAAAAATCTATACACTTAAAACTATAGAAAGCTTATGAAAGAAATTGAAGAAGACACAAAAAAATGGAAAAAGATTCCACGTTCCTGGATAGGAAGAACAAATATTGTGAAGATGCCAATACTACCCAAAGCAATCTACATATTCAATGCAATCCCTATCAAAATAACACCAGCATTCTTCGCAGAGCTAGAACAAAGAATCCTAAAATTTGTATGGAACCAGAAAAGACCCCAAATAGTCAAAGCAATCTTGAAAAAGAAAACCAAAGCAGGAGGCATCACAATCCCGGACTTCAAGCTATACTACAAAGCTGTAATCATCAAGACAGTATGGTTACTGGCACAAGAACAGACACTCAGATCAATGGAACAGAATAGAGAACCCAGAAATGGACCCACAAACGTATGGCCAACTAATCTTCGACAAAGCAGGAAAGAATATCCAATGGAATAAAGACAGTCTCTTCAGCAAGTGGTGCTGGGAAAACTGGACAGCAACATGCGGATGAATGAACCTGGACCACTTTCTTACACCATACACAAAAATGAACTCAAAATGGATGAAAAACCTAAATGTAAGACAGGAAGCCATCAAAATCCTCAAGGAGAAAGCAGGCAAAAACCTCTTTGATCCTGGCCACAGCAACTTCTTACTCAACACGTCTCCAGAGGCAAGGGAAACAAAAGCAAAAATGAACTACTGGGACCTCATCAAAATAAAAAGCTTCTGCACAGCAAAGGAAACAATCAGCAAAACTAAAAGGCAACCGACAGGGGCACCTGGGTGGCTCAGTCGGTTAAGTGTCTGACTTCGGCTTGGGTCATGATCTCAGGGTTCTTGAGTTCGAGCCCCACACCAGGCTCTGTGCTGACAGCTTAGAGCCTGGTGCCTGCTTCAAATTCTATGTCTCCCTCTCTGTCTGCTCCTCCCCCACTCATGCTCTCTCTCTCTCTCCTTCAAAAATAAAAACATTATAAAAAAATAATAAAATAAAATAAAATAAAATAAAATAAAATAAAATAAAAGGCAACCGGCAGAATGGGAGAAGGTATTTATTTGCAAATGACATATCAGATAAAGGGTTAGTATCCAAAATCTAAGAACTTATCAAATTCAACACCCAAAAACCAAATAATCCAGTGCAGAAATGGGCAAAAGACATGAATAGACACTTCTCCAAAGAAGACATCCAGATGGCCAACCGACATGTTCAACATCACTCATCATCGGGGAAATACAAATCAAAACCACCATGAGATACAACCTTATAACTGTCAGAATGACTAACAACTCAGACAACAACAGATGTTGGCAAGGATGTGGAGAAAGAGGATCTCTTTTGCATTGTTACTGGGAATGCAAGCTGGTGCAGCGACTCTGGAAAACAGTATGGAGGTTCCTCAAAAAACTAAACGTAGAACTACCCTACGACCCAGCAATTGCACTACTAGGTATTTATCCAAGGGAAATAGGTGTGCTGTTTCAAAGGGACACATGCACCCCCTTGTTTATAGCAGCACTATCAACAATAACCAAAGTATGGAAAGAGCCCAAATGTCCATCGATGGATGAATGGATAAAGAAGATGTGGCATATATATACAATGCAGTATTACTCGGCAATCAAAAAGAATGAAATCTTGCCATTTGCAACTATGTAGATGGAACTGGAGGGTATTATGCTAAGTGAAATTAGAGAAAGACAAAAATCATATGACTTCACTCATATGAGAACTTTAAGAGACAAAACAGATGAACATAAGGGAAGGGAAACAAAAATAATATAAAAACAGGGAGGGGGACAAAGCATAAGAGACCCATAAATATGGAGAACAAACAGAGGGTTACCTGATTACTGGAGGGGGTGTGGGAGGGGGATGGGCTAAATGGGTAAGGGGCATTATGGAATCTACTCCTGAAATCATTGTTGCACTATATGCCAACCAATTTGGATGTAAATTTTTAAAAAAAATCGAATTCTTATTTAACATCACAGCTAACATCAAATGTTTATTTAAAAAAAAAATAATGGCAACTGCTTTGAATAGGGTGAAAATCTACAGAGAATTTACAATTTTGGGCTGATATGAAACTATCGAGTATCTCATAAAATGGAAATTCTGCAAAAGACCCTACAGTAAACATTTCTAGTTTCCATTTTCAGAAGTGCTAAAGACATGTTTTAAATAAATTTAAATAAATTAAAATTGCAACACATACTAAAACAATCAAGGTACATTACTTTCCAGCTTCTCATAAACAGAATTGTACTGACTTTAGGAAATTGTAAGTTCTGCTTTTATCTTCTAGGCTACCCAACTCTTGTTAACTGTACCTTTTATTTTTGCTTCTTAACTATTTTCAGAAAATTTTTTTAATGTTTACTTATTTTTGAGAGACAGAGCACAAATGGGGGAGGGGCAGAGAGAGAGAGGGAGACACAGAATCCAAAGCAGGCTCCAGGCTCCAAGCTGTCAGCACAGAGCCCGACGCAAGGCCTGAACCCACAAACCGTGAGATCATGACCTGAGCCAAAGTTGGCGCTTAACCGACGGAGCCACCCAGGCGCCCTGCTTAACTATTTTTGATGTAAGTAGGCCAGTTCATTCTTTTCAGCAATTTATCTTTTTAGACCAACCCCTTTTTATTACGTCTGCTAAACTTCTTGAAACACCTCTCTCCAGATAAAGCCCTGAATTTAAATAATGCCATTTCACCCTACCCCTGGCTCACTCCTTAAAATTATAGAAATATGCAAAATTGGTTGCTTAATCACACATGTTCATATTAATAAGCATACTGAAATGCTTTCCCAAACCACTACAAGTATACTTAGATTCAATACAAAGATCCCATCTACTGCTCTTAACAAGCAGTGCTGTACTAAATATTCTTGTGTATACCCCATTTTGTACATGTGGGAGTCTGTGTGCACAATGGTGATAGAATCACTGAGTAAAGGTGTATGGACGTTTTGCATTTTGGTAGGTTTTATACACACTTGAGACAATAAAGAAGTTTGAATATGGACTCTATATTAGATGATATGGGATTTTGGGTGGTTGTGATAATGATATTATGATTGTGTAGGAAAAGGTCTTTATTCCTAGGAATCACGTAGTGAAGTATTTAGCAGCAGAGTCATGGTGTCTACAGCTTACATGCAAATGGTCCAGAAAAAAAGTATGTGTAGGTGTGATATATGTACTTACATATACACAGGCATATATAGACAATTATATAAACAGAAAAAGAAAGTAAATGTGCCAAATAATTTTAAATTATTGAATCTAGGGAGAAGATACATACAAGTGTTCACTATATGATTCTTCAACCTTTCTGTATTAAGTTTTAAAGATAGGGGTGCCTGTGTGGCTCAGTCAGTTAAGAGTCCAACTCTTGATATTGACTCAGGTTGTAATCTCCTGGTGGTAGGATTGAGCCCCACGTTAGATTGAGTTTGGGATTCTCTCTCTCCCTCTCTGCCCTTCCCCTGCTTGTGCTCACTCACTCTGAAAATAAATAAATAAGCTTAAAAAGTTTCCAAAATAAAAATTGGGAAAGAAAAGTTATTGCATACATGAAACAAAAACAATACTGTCAGAAGGGAACAATTGGTGAATAAAAAAGAGCTCTTGGAAATTTAAAATAAACATTGTAATTCAAGCAGTAGAAATGTGGGGCATAAAGTTGAAGATGGTTCCTAGAACATCGAAAGGAGAAAGTATGAGCGAAAAGAAATCCATGTGGGACATCTGATAGGTTATTTTCATTTCAGAGAGGAAAAGAGAACAGAAGAATATTATCAAAGAAAGGCAGAATAAGTCTGCCAAGTTGGAGAAATGAATCTTCAAGTTAGAAGCTCAGTGAAGGTTGAACAAGTTTAAGCCATCAGCACGAACATTTACTGAGCACTTACTATCTGCTAAGCACTTGAATCAGTCCTGTCAATTCTCACAACGACCTTCAGCGGCACATGGTATCCTCCTCAGGTGAGGCCTGGGAAGGTGACTTGGTCCAAGGTCACACTGGAAGTAGGAGAGCTAGGATTTGAGCGCTGTCTAATTCGCCTGGGTTCTTAACCACAACACCTCTTACCTAAAGAGATCCGCATATAGGCTAAATTATTAAATTTCAAAACTCTGAGCATAAAAGAAAGATCCTAAATACTTTCAGAGGGCAAAACACAGGTCACCTGGGGGAGGAGGGGGCCTTTAAATAGCCTTTAGACTTCTCATCAAGCGTGCTTCATGCAAAAAGACAATGGAATAATGTCTTCAAAGTTTAGAGTCCTATACCCAAATGTGAGGGTAAAATAAAGGTGGTTTGGGAAATCTATGAAACTAGAAGGCTTACTTCACACACTTTCTGATGAAGTTATATAGGTCTATTTTAGCAGCATGAAGGTGAAATCAAAGAGCATGTTAGGTGTGGAGTATAAGAAAGAGTAAAACTAGGGCTGCCTGGGTGGCTCAGTCAGTTAAGTGTCTGACTCTTGATCTGGGCTCAGGTCATCATGTCATGGTTGTGAGATTGAGCCCCACTTTGGGCTCCATGCTGAGCATGGAGCCTGCTTAAGATTCTCTCTCTCTCTCTCTCTCTCTCTCTCTCTCTCTCTCTCTCTCAATCTCTGTCTCTCCCCCTCCCCCTCTCTCTCCCTCTGCTCTCTCATGCATGAGTGCAAGTGCATATGCTCTCTCTCTCTCAAAAAAAAAAAAAAAAAAAAGTAAAACTAATCTGATTTCAATAAAAAGAAATCCAAGGATGGCAACCGAATAACATATCAAGGAAAGTAACTGTCCATTTTATAATAGGAAATTATGAACTCAAGGAAAAAAATATATAAGAAAGTCAGAGTCCAAACATAATAAACTGTAGTTGGCATGACTCTGAGCAGCAACTAGAAACAAATTTGTTGAGTCCAGTCAGACCGAGAAAGTTTAGGACAGACTATCCCTTTTCATTGTAACCCTTGTTATAACAGCATGTTTTTAAAAACTATGTGTTACTTCGGGGCGCCTGGGTGGCTCAGTCAGTTAAGCGTCCGACTTCGGCTCAGGTCGCGATCTCGTGGTCCATGAGTTCGAGCCCCATGTCGGGCTCTGTGCTGACAGCTCGGAGCCTGAATCCTGTTTCAGATTCTGTGTCTCCCTCTCTCTGACCCTCCCCCATTCATGCTCTGTCTCTGTCTCAAAAAACTAAATTAACATTAAAAAAAATTAAAAAAAAAAACAACTGTGTGTTACTTTGATACAAAAATTTATTTAAATAATACAACTATATTGTTCATCAACTGAAGCTCCATATAGTTATCAAATAAAACTATAATATGCATAGATTTTATTTTATTTTATTAAATAAAAAAAATTTAATGTTTATTTATTTTTGAGACAGAGGGAGACAGAGCATGAAGGGGGAGGGGCAGAGAGAGAGGGAGACACAGAATCTGAAGCAGGCTCCGAGCTGTCAGCACAGAACCTGACGCGGGGCTTGAACTCACAGACCATGAGATCATGACCTGAGCCGAAGTTAAATGCTTAACCGACTGAGCCACCCAGGCGCCCCTAAAATGTGTAGATTTTAAAAGTAAGTTTACTTGAAGCAGACAAGTGTCACCTTTAAACAGTGGAATTGTGCTCAGCCTGACTTCCACAAAGCAGAACTCGCCAAAAGAAAAAATAATGAAGAGCTTTCTTTAATAAAAAACAAACAAGCCAAAAGCCCCTAAAAACCACAATACTCAATCCTTTTCTTTGGAAACTGATTCTAAAGGGATCATAGTTTAGCATGTTCTTTATTTGGCCACCAAAAGCAAACTGCCCCTATCTTTGACACCCTGGCTCTGTGAATCAACAAGCAGACGCTACGTATAAAACCAAAGCTTTGAAATTTTTCATGTCATAATTTTTGGGGCTTTCCATGAACCCTGTGGAGAAATATAATGCAATAAAAGCGTAATGCTATCTCTTGTGAATATCTGAAGAGTGTAAGATGATACAAGAAGTACCTTATAAATAGCTTGTAAAAAAATTTTTTTAAGAGCTCCAGTGTTATAATGTACACGGGATGGAAAAGGATTGCACCTTCTCTCCTGTGATCTTCCTGGGCCTCACTGTAGAGTTGGAAGGGGAAGAGTTAGAGTTGGATTAGGCGGTCTTTGAAGCTCTTTCCAGTTCTTCAACTGTATTCTCTTTGAACTTAATAAAAGACCAGTTGGAAAATGTGCTTTGGTTAGACTCCCAGTTCACCTGGACAGTTCTTCAGATATTTTATTAATAATTCTGGCAGGTGAATCTGTGCGGAAGTCTTGGGCTGCACAGCGTGTTTGCCTAGCTCTCTGAATCCCCCTTTGTGAAGGCTGTGGGGCCACCACAGTGAGGTTTGTTTGCTGTGTGTTCCTAGAGCAGCTGCTGCTTTTCTTCCTTTATCCTTTATCGAGCAAAAGAAAATGCGGCGATGTTTGTGTGTGCTTCAGAGGAGGAGAATGCTCTCCACACAGGTTATTCTCTGGGCTAAAGTGGACGGGGTGAGTGCAGAGCAGCTAGTTCAATGGGAAGAGAGGTCGAGGCAGCATCTGCCCTCCTGTTTGTTTCGACAGTTTTGGTCTTGAATGTAGAATTGGTTGAGTGAGAGGCAAGCAGAAGTTAAGAAATGCACTACTGCTTGGTTTGTCAGCCAGTTTGGGGAGTGGAGGCGGAGAGTGGGAGGGGAGAAAGGGACATACAGCTAGTTTTCTTTTTCTATGATTAAATCCCTTGTAATTTCATAATCTCCACCTCGGAGATTCTCACTGCGGTGTATTTTGCATAACTGTTAACGGACCAAGGAGTACTGTTTCCTTCTTTTGGTAGGAAATATCAAAATTCCAAATATTTTCAACCTTGTGATATTAATGGTCAGACCTGGTTTCACACAACGCTACAGGACCATATATTTTTGCTCAAACACACTAAACATGAAATCGCAAACAGAACCATAAATCCAGCAAAAGAAGATGCAAAGATGGAAAGATACAGGAAGGGAACCAGGAGTGTACCATCACTTCAGGAGGGAAAGGAAAACACCACTAAGTAATCTCACAGAAAATGGAAACAATGAAAGGGAAACAAGTGCAGGGTGAGTGCAAAAGGAAGAGAGAAAGCACAGTAAAGCCATAGGTAATAGTGTGCATTCCTGGGCTTCTACATATGGATTGCCGAGCCTGCTGTCTTTTACTCTATATAGATGTGTGGCTGGTCGTGGTAAAAATAGGTTCCTTCCCTTAGAAAGCCCAGTCAATGGTACATGCTTAGAAAAAAAAAAAAATGGATGACTATACATCAACTTAACACTGACTACCTGGAGAGAGCTTTTCTGGGGGACTTCTTTCTATATTATATATCTGGGTACTTTTAAATGTTTTTAAAGAGCACATATTACATACTTGTGTAAACAGAAAAAAAACAAAACATACTTTTTAATTTTTTTTAAGTTTATTTATTTTGAGAGAGAGAGAGAGACCCACACAAGCAGGAGCAGGGGAGATGAAGAGAGAGAGTGTGAGTGTGTGTGTGTGTGTGTGTGTGTGTGTGTGTGTGTGTGCGTGTGCACGCACACGTGCAGGGGAGGGGCAGAGGGAGAGAGGGAGAGAGAGAATGTCAAGCAGGCTCTGTGCTGGCAGAGCAGAGCCCCTACTTGGGGCTTGATCGCATGAACCATGAGATCATGACTTGAGCTGACAATCAAGAGTCAGCTGTTTAACTGAGTGAGCCACCCAGGCACTCCCAAAATAGACTTTTTTTAAAAAGTTTCAACAAGTATAGGGCTGCTGGGTGGCTCAGTTGGTTGAGTGTCTGACTCTTGATTTTGGCTCAGGTGTTGATCCCAGAACCTGGGGTCAAGCTCTGTGTCAGGCTCCATGCTGAGTATGGGGCCTACCTAAGATTCTCTCTCTGTCTGTCCCTCTCCCTCACTATTGTGCTCTTTCTCTCTCTAAAAAAAAAGGGGGGATGGGGCGCCTGGGTGGCGCAGTCGGTTAAGCGTCCGACTTCAGCCAGGTCACGATCTCGCGGTCCGTGAGTTCGAGCCCCTCGTCGGGCTCTGGGCTGATGGCTCGGAGCCTGAAGCCTGTTTCCGATTCTGTGTCTCCCTCTCTCTCTGCCCCTCCCCCGTTTATGCTCTGTCTCTCTCTGTCCCAAAAATAAAAAATAAAAAAAAATAAAAAAATAAAAAACGTTGAAAAAAAAAAGGCGGGGGGAGCACCTGGGTGGCTCAGTTGGTTGAGCGTCCGACTTCAGCTCAGGTCATGATCTCACAGTCTGTGAGTTCGAGCCCCACGTCGGGCTCTGTGCTGACAGCTCAGAGCCTGGAGCCTGTTTCACATTCTGTGTCTCCCTCTCTCTGCCCCTTCCCCACTCATGTTCAGTCTCTGTCTCTCAAAAATGAATAAACGTTAAAAAATTTTTTTAAAAACTCTTTTAAATTCCAACAAGATCTAGAACATTTTCCTTTCACTTTTATAAACATGGATTAGAGATGATAAAGGAAAAGTTATATCCCTTTCTCTCACCTTCATCTTTGTAGGAAGTGAAGGATATTAAACAGATTCCAATATTTACATAATTAGAGTTCAGCATTTTTCTCAGTTCTTGACAGCCAGCGTTACAGAATCTGTGACCGCTCACCCCTGTCGTCGTCCCTATGGGGCTTATAGTCTCAAGGGTATTTGGTCTTTCTTTACGGACCATCTTGTGAGCATGTTAGTCTCAGGTTTCCAATTCTTTTTTTTTTTTTTTCAAGAGTTTATTTTTAGTTAATCTCTACACCCAATGTGGGGCTGAAGCTCACAACTCTAAGATCAAGAATTGCATGTTCCACCAATTGACCCAGCCAGGCATCCCTCCAATTAGTTTCTTAAGAACAAAAATAGTATCGTATCTCTTTGGAGCCTAGAGTAGGCATTTAAGTGTTTCTTCATTGGCTGTTTGATTGCTAAATTCTCTTGCCAACCTTTTGCCTTTCTTCCTTACTCTGACTGGAACTCTTCGTTCTCCAGAAGTGTCTAAGCAGCTGCTGCTTTTTCAAAGATTACTAATATAGATGGTAGTTGCTAATGGTACACATCTTTATTTAGATTTCATAGGGGCAAATGCACACTTCTGTTTTAACCCAACTTCCCTCAGAGCCAATTCCAAGAGATGAGATCAGGGAAGCCTTTTGTCTGAAACCTGCACAGTTCCAAAGGCAAATCTAACCAAAACAAGTATTATCAGAAAACTTGGATGCATCAGTGTGTGAGGTCTCAGACCACCCTCATCCTCTTCCCTATAGTCTTCCTATGCCCTCCTTCCCTTGGCTCTTGCCACCATTTCATGCTCCAGCAATGAATCGGCTATTAGGCTGAAGCATCATTTCTGCTTACAATCTCCCATATTATCTTTCAAGCCAAGAGGTTGAACCAAGTTAAAATTAATACTGGCCAGACTGGGCCTGAAAGCAACAACTCCCTAACTCCCTTGGGACAATGTTTTGGTCTTACCCTACAGCTAAGTTAGCCCTGTCTGACCCCATTTTACTCTGCTTACCTTGACAGACTGTTCAGGAAGGTGCAGCAAGCTATTTGCTGAGTCCACTTGGATCAGGCCTATAAGTGGGTATAAATTCCTGAAATTTTCTGAATTTCAGTGTAGGAGGGGCTCAGGTAGGACAATGTTGTTAGAAGGGGGTGGGACTTCAAGTTTCGCTTACATAGGATTTATATGACTGAGAAAACGTCATTGGACAAATCAAAAATGAGAGGGACAGAAGAGTCACGTACAAGTAAAGCCCCACTCCCTTGCCCCCTGGCTCCTTGTTAGCACTGCTATAGATCAAAACAGGGCACAAGCGGCAAGGAGAAATCCCTTGATTTTTCACAACTGCCTTAGATATAGCATTAGTTTTCCTCAAAAAAACATGGAGCATCTACACATTTTCTCTGAGGATACCTCTAGAATACTCAGTAACATATCCATTGTTGTCTCAAATGATTGCCATAGGAAATGACATTCTACCAGAAAGTTGGTTAAGAGAATGTCTTAGAAACGTTCTGCCTGCACATGTAATCATTTGAAGCTGGACCCTAACTTTACAGGGGTCCAATGAACTGCTGAGACAGGTCCCTGTTGTATGGGCAGACATGTTTATGCAGGACTCCTAGTTCCTGGAAAGAATGTTCATTTGACTTAAAAAATGTAAATAAACAGAAGTATTTCCTCATACTAACATCAGCTAAATCAGAGGGCAAGATTGGAATTATTCTTCTCAAGCCATGGAGTAAAATGCTAAGTAAGAAACGATCCTGAAATCAAAAGACAAGTGTTTCTAATTCAGATGGCAAAATTGAGAAGCAAGGTCAGGAAGGGCAAATGAAGGCATCTCAGGCTCAATGACAGACCTGCCGAAGCTGTGCAGGTCACAGGGCACCAGGTTCCCTCAGCAGGCCATAGAATCTGCTTTGTGCCCAGTAGGAAATACTGCATTATTTCAGTTACTTTTACAATATGTCCCTATATTCTTCTACAGATATGTAAACATCTTAGTCTTTACTTTATAGTCTATGTTTTTAAGTATCTTGCATCATAGGTAATCCTAACAAGCATTTAAAAAATCTAAACTTGCAAAACAAGTTGCAGGAAGATGTTTTACAAAGCAGAATTTATTTTATTTCATTTTATTTTCATTTGGGGGGGCACCAGTGAGTGAGGGGCAGAAAGAGAGACAGAGAGAGAGAGAGAAGCAAAGCTCACCCCAAGCGGGGCTTCTGCTTGCCCGAAGCGAGAATCAAACTTACAAACCATGAGATCATGACCTAAGCCAAAGTTGATGCTTAATGGACTGAGCCACCCAGGTGCCCAAGCAAAATTTATTTTTAAAGAGATTTAATCCGTGTTGCATAATCTCCTAGAACATTTTTAAAATGTGAATTTGAATTACAAATTCAAAACATACATTACAGAAGCCAATATAATTTAAATTTTTATCACAAACTATATACAACTTTTGAAAAAGGGATATAGTATGTCTACAATAAAATATCATTAAGTAAAAGAAGGAAAAACTGACTTCAAAAATAGGAATATGACAATTTATTTCTGAATTATTTCTTTTATAAAAGAAGATAAAAAGATTTTTTTTAAATTTTTTTTTCAAAAAATTTTTAACGTTTATTTATTTTTGAGACAGAGAGAGACAGAGTATGAATGGGGGAGGGTCAGAGAGAGAGGGAGACACAGAATCTGAAACAGGCTCCAGGCTCTGAGCTGTCAGCACAGAGCCTGATGCGGGGCTTGAACTCACAGACTGCGAGATCATGACCTGAGCCAAAGTCAGACACTTAACCGACTGAGCCACCCAGGCACCCCGAAGATAAAAAGATTTTAAAAGATGCTAATAAGACGTGGACTTAGGAAAAAGTAAAAACCAAGATAAAAGACCTATAAAACAGCAATTAATCACAATTAATAAAATATTTTAATGTTGAAGAATGAATTTTTGGACACAAACTGAAGGTATTAAGAACTTATCCTTTATTATTATTATTTCATGTTTATTGTTTTTGAGAGACAGACAGAAAATGAGTGGGGGAGGGGCACAGAGAGAGGGAGACACAGAATCAGAAGGCTCTAGGCTCTGAGCTGTCAGCACAGAGTCCGACCCGGGCCACAAACCCACATACCACAAGATCACGACCTGAGCTAAAGTCAGACACTCAACTGGCTGAGCCACCCAGGTACCCCAGAAGTTACCCTTTATTTCTTGAGCCCTGGTTTTGAGAAACTAAGTACTCAACTTTTTGTTCAAGAATCCCAAGTACAAATATGAATATTGGTGGGAGTTGAAATCAGTAAATGCCACAATGTAATTAACTTTCATTTCACAGGTGGGAAGATGGACAGAACTGGAATAGAGAAGTGAGTCAGTCGTGGTTACTCGTCTAAATGAAAGCATTCTAATGCCCTGAATGCCCAGGATCACAGAATGTTGGAATTGCAAGGGATTTCGGATGTCAGTGGTCTGGCCTTTTATCTTGTTGGTCAGTACGCATTTATGTCATAAATGGATGATTTTGGAGGACACATACTGGCAACGTTTAATCCTTCTAATGTCAGTGCAATATGGCATGGGAGAAGCCAAATCCACTGGCAGGAGGTCAGTGGATGAGCTGTATAACCTGTGCACGTTCATATCTGCCTCATTTCTAGTGCATCCTAGACACATACCTTCTATGCTGAACTTATTGAGTATATCCTCACTGGATTTCACTATGGTGGTGTCACCCGAGTCCTTTCCTTTTCCCTTTCCATCTAGTTGCAGGGGAACAGAACAGATTTACCATAGTCAAAAACCCTCTCCCTGGAACTGATCTGACTTTGAAAAAGGTGGAGCTTGAAGTAACCCGTGGGAGTACTTTTCATTCTCGTCCTTGTACATCTTAACTTACCTCAGTGGAAAACATTATTTCTCTTTATCTTTTAAGGTGACCCAAAAGCATCAGAAACTGGGTCTCCAAGAAGTATAGCATGTGTCCTCCAATGAACTGCCCAAATCCATTCTCTTTGAAAGTAAAAATATCAAAACTATGTAGTCATTCAAAAGAATCAGTTTGAACTAAGTGTTGAGATTTGATGTTTGCAATGAGTGCAAAAAGCAAGTCCTAACAGTAGGTATGTGAGTCCATTTAAAATATTTTACACATATTTGCCTGTAAAGGGCATGGAATGATGCACTCAGTGGTTGGCTGGAGAGTGGGACTGTGGTGTGCAGAGAGGGTTAGGAAGCGGACTTGGGTTTTTTCCTTTATATATGTCTGAACTGTCTGGATGGTTCACCAGGTGTGTACTTAAATTCTTAAAAAATTAATTAGGAATCATCACACACATTCACCAATCTTTGCTGCATTAAAAGTCCGGGAAACTGTTAAAGTCTTGGTTTAACTGGTTCCATAAAGAGTTCAATTGCTTCGGGTTCTTTGCTGGGCACCAGGCTACCAAGATCAATAATGCCTGGTCCACGACAGGATGGAAATCTGCCCCAAAATGCAGGTAAGAGGAAAAGAGAATTTGGTCAAAAAAATGGGCAAAATGGTCAAAAAAATCAGCACCCTCACTTGTCTCACAATTGGCCTTCTGTAGGCTTCATCTTTTGGCAGAGCCACGGGCAGACGTCATCCTCTCATTCTTAAAAGTCAAATTTAGGATTAAGACTCCAGTTAATACCGCTGAGCGGGAAGCGTCCTTGGGGAAAGAGAAGTCCCCGAACATACCCACTGGGGTATCCAGAATTGATTTTGCAGCTGCACACAGATTCCTGTCTTGTCTGAAGTCTCTGCTGAGTAACGGACACTCTGGGACAGCAAAGGGGCAGCTGGTGACTTTGAACCGAATTTTACCTTTCAACTCAATCCAAGGAAATTGCCAACAGAGTGGCCGACGATGCAAAGTGCTATGTGGAACGCTAGACTGTGTTGTATTTTTTTCCTCCCAACTTCACGTTTCCATGCACCAAAATGTTGATGCTACAAATATTGGATGCCACGCTTACCTGACAGGCTTCTTCCATCCCACCTGGGCGCGGGGGCTCTGAGCGAGAGCGCGAACCGTGGCTGGAGCCCGCCTCTCGCGGCCGGAGCGGGTTCGGCGGACCGCGGGTTCCCCTGCTGGCCCCAGTGCGGGGGCCGCTTTGCTGCCGGCGCTCCCGCAGTCAGCCCCCCGCGCGCACGCGCGCTCCCCCTGGGGCGGCCCGGGCGCCTCCAGTCTTCGGCTGGGCTGCGACTGGACAGCTCCGGCGGGCGGGGCGGGGCGGCTAGGGAGTTGCTCCGCGACCACGTGACCGGCACTAACATGGCGGCGCCCAGCGGCGTCCACCTGCTCGTCCGCAGAGGTAAGCACCTGGAGGACAGACCCGCGGGAGGTTGCACTGTAGCTCGCGCGCTAAGCCCTCGGGTTCACAGGGTTACACACCCGCGCTCAGACATCTCGGCGCACATGAATGTACTTTCAGTTCTACCGATACGCGCGGGCACACAGGCTGACACATTGACACGCCGCAGAAACAGATAGACATATTTGTTCACTCGTCGCTTGCCTGGACTCCGTCACTGCCTGGCATCTATTCGCCGTCACTCCTTGAGGTTTATGAGACACTGTCTGAAGTTTTCTTTCCCCACCTCAGTTGTCTGATTCGCGATAAACCTATGGGAACTCTAAATGTGCCTGGATACCCAGTTGCCAGAAAGAAAACAGTTGGTGTTTGTTGTATCTGTTGGCATGCTGCAACACGTCTTTGGGGAAACTTGAAAATTGTGATTATTCTCGTACAGTGACTTAAAGTTAAGAAGAGGAGAAATTATGTCTGGGTACCTGTTAGTAGGTGTTATCCTTGCGTGCGTGGTGAGATTTTAGTAAACGTGCAAATACTTTTGCAGGTAAATTAGGGAAATCCTTTTTGGTTTTGAACTAGTTTGTGAATCTTGGTTAGAAAGAACTAGGAAGTTGTTTCAAGGATTGGGAAAGAGGGGAGCCGACATATTTGGAGGGAATGCGTAAATGTCAGGTCCTATGAAGTGAACGTTATTTTCACAGTAAATAGCTACCTTATATTAAGTGCTTTTTAAGTACACGATACTGTGTCGGCACCTTACACATGCTAGATACTTTTATTTTTTTTCTTCAATGTTTATTTTTAAGAGAGAAGCAGGGGGAGGAGCAGAGAGGGAGACAGAGGATCCGAAGCGGGCTCCTCCCACGAAGGGGAGCTCTTGACCTGAGCTGAAGTCCCACGCTTAACCGACTGAGCCACCAGGGCGCCACTGCTAGATATCTTTTAAAACCTAATGAACTAGTGAGCTAGTGCTCGCTTTGGTAGCACATATACTAAAAGTGGAGGGGCGCCTGGGTGGCTCGATCGGTTAAGCGTCCGACTTCGGCTCAGGTCATGATCTCACGGTCCGTGAGGTCGAGCTCTGTGCTGACTGCTCAGAGCCTGGAGCCTGCTTTGGATTCTGTGTCTCCCTCTCTCTCTCTGCCCCTCCCCTGTTCATGCTCTGTCTCTCTCTGTCTCAAAAACAAATAAACGTTAAAAAAAAATTTTTTTTTAAATAAAAGTGGAATGATACAGGGAAGATTAGCATAGTCACTGCACAAGGATGATATGCAAATTCTTAAAATGTTCCATATTTTTTGGAATTAAAATTTAAAAAATTAATATTTATTTATTTTTTGAGAGAAACAGAGTGTGAGCAGGGGAGGAGCAGAGGGAGGGAGACACAGAATCCCAAGCCTCCAGGCTCTGAGCTGTCAGCATAGAGCCCCACACAGGGCTCCAACTCACAAACCTGAGATCATGACCAGAGCTGAAGTCGGAGGCTTAACTGACTGAGCCACCCAGGTGCCCCTAACATAATTTTGTTTTAAATAAATAAAGGAAAACTTTACTGTGGAAAAAAAAACCCAGTGAGTTAGGCATTACTCCCTGTTTGCAGATGAGAAAAGTAAGGCAGTGACTAAGGTCACACAGACTGTGAGGGGCAAAATGGTGTTTGAACATGACTGATTTTTTTTTTTCAAGTTCATTCCTCTGCACTGCATGGCATGGTCTTTCCATACAGATCAGTATACAACACTCAGATGAGACAGGAAAAGTATGATGAGTGTGTGAAAAGTAAGAGGAAGTTGTTTTTAGAGAGGAAGGCACTTGGTTGGCAGATAGACCTCAGTATTTCAGTGTTAGTGGAGATGAGCAAGGAGCCACAGGAAGATTTGAAGTGAGAGGTGTAAGCAGAAGGTGATGTAAGCAGTATTTTGGACTAGTTGGATGGAAGAGTGCACATCAATGGAAGAGTGCAGCCTTGTGAAAAGGGGCCCAATTTACATCTCTTAAGATCTGGGCTCCAAGCCAAGCTCTGTTTACTAATCAAGTTATTTTTCTGTTTCCTCTTTTGACAAGAAATAATGGTGTTTAGACTTTTTTGTTTGCTGCAGGTAATGGTGAAGAGGATCTGGGGAGATAGTCAAGGTGGAGGAGAAACCAAAACACATGTATGTGTATGTGTATGTATGTAATCCATGCAGATTACAGAAATAACATATTAATCTCTTTTTTTGTCACTTATGATTTTGACAGATGGTGGTTCAATCTTGGAAAAGGCTGCTATAGGGAAACCGGGTCAGGTTATTGGTTCCTATAACCCATCCCATTCTATCCCATAGTGCTGCAACAACTGTAAGAGGGATCTTCTGATTAGACCAAGGAGAGAAAATGTATCATCAGGAAGAGATTTAGTGACTGGGAAAGGTCCCCTTTATGGACTATCCATAATTAGTTTAAAATTACAGGCAGGTTGTCATAAGACAACCTGGTACAAACCACCTGCTCCCCACCCCCCAGGGTGGAAAACGAAGGGTAAATTCATGAAGGCTCCTCTCCTCTCTCATCCTCCTTTTCACACACTTAAATTGATGGAAATCAATTCACTACAAGTCTTTCTGTGTCAGGGTTTATCATTAGCATCTCTCCTTCCTGGAAAATAGAAAGAAGACATTTTTTAACCTCTTAAGAAGGACATGAGGTTTTTCTGATGACTCTCCAGCTCACTGTAAACCTCCTCTCAGCATTCCCACTCCTAACTAGATTGTTAATTCTTGTTCAGCAGGAACTATTGTCATATCTGTCTATTTTAACAAACAACTAACTGGGTCAAAGTTATACTCATTAAACTTGCTGAATTGAGAGGCTATTAAGACTTGTTCTCTCCCATGATGGGTTAAGGGATGAGTAGAAACTATGAGTAGTGACATTGGAAAGGAGAAAGGACAGATCAGTCTCTTGGAACCAAGAGGAAAGGTAACAAGAGCCTTTGAGGGATGAAAGTATTCCCTGGTATTAGCACTGGCAGGAAGTCCCAGATCACAGTACATAATCCCTACTCTCAGGCCCCAGGAACTCTTCCTTGCTTAGTCTTTCACTCCCAGTCCCCACTTACTAGAATTGTTTCAGTTCCTGAAGGTACTCCATAAGATCCTTTGTGTGGGAAGGAATGGGGAAGGCAAGTAAGTGGGGGCATACTTTCTCCTTTACACTTTGATGACTTTTATGAGCCAGTCTCTCCTGGCTTGTCTTCTATCAGTCTGATTTTCCCAGACTTTCACTAGTCTCTATCTATTGTTAAGTTTCTAAATATTATTGTTCCCCAGGGTTCTGTCCTAACCCCTTATCCCTGTTTCCTCTCTCTGTTGTCACCAAACAAATTTATCTACCTCAATGACTGTCAAATCTAGATGATTTTTTTAAACATTAAAAAAAAATTTTTTTTAATGTTTATTTATTTTTGAGAGAGAGAGACACAGTGTGAGCAGAGGAGGGGCAGATAGAGAGGGAGACACAGAATCCGAAGTAGGTTCCAGGCTCTGAGCTGTTAGCACACAGCCCGATGCAGGGCTTGAACTCACGAACCGCGAGATCATGACCTGAGCCGAAGTCGGACACTTAACCAACTGAGCCACTCAGGCGCCCCAAATCTAGATGAGTTTTTAAAAAATGAACAGAGTATCTGCTGGAACTGGACAGCAGGCCTCAATGCCAGCTCTCTGTTGGGCATCTTTTCCTAGATGTCTCATAGGCCTCTTAAACTCAACATGCCCAACATGGAAATGAATATTTGTCTCCACATCTTCTTCCTGTGCCTATAGCCTCTATCTCCATTAATGGTATTACCATCCAGTCAGTATCTAAGTGAAAGCATTTGAGTTCTCTTAGATCCCACCGTTCCTTTTCATTTCTCTGTCCAGTGAGTTAGTAAATCCCATTTGATTGATTGATTGATTGATTGATTGAACACTAGCAGGGAAGGGTCAGAGAGAGAATCTCAAGCAGGCTCCATGCCATGAGTTCAGAGCCTGACATGGGACTCAAACTCACGAACTCTGAAATCATGACCTGAGCCGAGATCGAGTCAGACCCTTAACCGACTGAGCCATCCAGGTACCTCTTTATTTATTTTTAATTCAAGTATAATTAACATACAATGTTATGTTAGTTTCAGGTGTACAGTATAATGATTCTACAATTCTGTGCATTACTTAGTGCTCATCACTCTAAGCGTACTCTTAATCTCAGTAAGTCCCATTTCTAGGATCCCTCCAGTTTTCTGTATGGTCTCAGTACAAGTCTTTACCATTCTTTGGCTAGGCAGGGCCTTTATAATTGATCTCTACCTCAGTCCATCCTCTTCCCCACAGCCACAGTTATTGCTCTAAAATTCTGATCTGATTATGATGCTTCCCTGCTGAAAAACTTCTGGGAACTCTTCATGGCTGAGATAAAGTCTGAATCCCTTAGCATGGAAAGCCAGCCTCATCACAGTCTGGCCTCACTGTATCTTTTCAGCCTCATTTCCTGTCAGTTCCCTATCCTCATATCTCTGCTAAGGTTTACCACTGTCTGCCTTTTTAATTGTGCTCCTAAAGTGTCCTTTTTCACCTGACGAACCCATTCATCCTTCAAGGCCACACCTAAGTGCCATCTCTCCTTTGAGCTTTGTTTGCTTCTACCCAGCTAGACCAACCCACTCTGCTTATGTAGCACTTGGGGCATAACTTTACCATAACACTTGTCACCTAGCTTCAAAGTATATGCCCTCATCTCTAAAAAGCATTAGTTTAGGGGCACCTGGGTGGCTCAGTTGGTTGGGCGGCCGACTTCGGCTCAGGTCAAGATCTCGCGGTCCGTGAGTTCGAGCCCCGCGTCGGGCTCTGTGCTGACTGCTCAGAGCCTGGAGCCTGTTTCAGATTCTGTGTCTCCCTCTCTCTGACCCTCCCCCGTTCATGCTCTGTCTCTCTCTGTCTCAAAAATAAATAAACGTTAAAAAAATTTTTTTTAAATAAAAAAAAATTAAAATAAAAAAATAAAAAGCATTAGTTTACACCTCTATCTCCCTGCTAGAATGGGAGCTTCTTATAGGCCTATCTTACCTTCTTCATCTATCTCCCCAAAGTTTGGAGCACAGTGTCTGCACATAGTAAGTACTCTGTTTCACAACTGAATGAAAACCCTTCAGAATGCAACCTCCTATAGAAATATTTGTGCACAGGAGTTGTCTGGTAGGCCTGAAGAATAATTATCTCAAAATGTCAGTTTTCTTCACTTAACAGGCCTAGGTGGTGATTTATTTTCTTCCTTCCTTCTTCCTTCTTTTCTTTTTCCTACCTTCCTTCCTTCCTTCCTTCCTTTCTTCCTTCCTTCCTTCCTTCCTTCCTTCCTCTCTTTCTTTTTTATATTTCATCTGTCTCCAAGAATAATTTAAGGCAGTTTTACTTCTGCGTATCTTTTTTGGCAACTCTGAGAATTTCCATTCCAGGTAATTTGAATTGTGAATCACACTTATGATTAGGAAAAAAAAGAAGCTGAAATGGGGGAAGGGAAGAAATCTAAAAGACAAATGCTTGAAGCTTAAGCAGTATAGCCATGGGAGAGGTGAAGGATGGTGATGGAGGTAAACCGTTGCAGCTAAGCACTATCCTGCTGTCCTTCCACAAGCCACGGGGAAGTTGCTGAAGCTGTGAGAGGAGAGCGGGCAGACTGTTGGCGAGTCTGGCATAGACTCTAAGTAAGGCATAGCTGAAGGGTGTGTGAAATAGTTTGGCCTTTCCAGAGGGCTGTGTGGCGATGGCTGTCAAATGTAAGATATACACGCCTTTTACCTAACAATTCTGCTTTTAAGAATTTATCCTAAGAGAACAATAGGTTGAGTATGAAAAGGTGTCTGAACAAGATTGTGTGTTGGTAATATTGGACAGGATCTGAAATGTCCATTGGTAGGAGAAGGGCTACATAAATTGTGGTTTATCCATGCATGCTGCTGCATTTAATGGCTGTATAGCAGCCGTTAAAAAAGATGACGTCAGTGTACTATAGACATAAAATAGTCACTGACACATTTTTTTAAATGTTTTATTTATTTTTTGGGAGTGAGAGCGTGAGCAGGGGAGGGGCAGAGAGTTGGGGGAACAGGATCTGAAGCAGGCTCTGCACCGATAGGCTGACAACAGCAACCCGGATATGGGGCTCGAACTCACAAACCATGAGATCACAACCTGAGCCAAAGTTGGACGCTCAACGGACAGAGCCACACAGGTGCCCCGTCATTGACACATGTTGAGGAAAAGAAGGCAGGGTATAGAACAGTGTATCCCACTTATGTAAAAGCATGTATCTGCTTTCTTACGTGTAGATATGCACAAAGTGATATCTAGAATAATGTTCACCCAAATGTTCATAATTGTTATTTCTAGATGGTGAGATTAGACTGATTTTCATGTTTGAATTTTATGTTGAGCATTTTTATTATCCAAATACTGTATATCCAAATAGAATATTTATATCATTATTCATTACTATAATTTAAGATGTAATGCTACTAATATTTTATTATTGTTTTGTTTTAGCTTAACAAATGTGAAAAATATTTACAAGTGCCTCTGTTCATTTGTGACTCAAAGGCCATCGATTCTTCCACTGAGAATTCTCTTACCATAGTGGTTTTTCACAAATTTAACCTCCAGGAAGGGGAGGGGCTGTTGTACATCATAAATTAAGTATTTTTTTTAAGATTTTTTTAGTAAAATGTTTTAATGTTTATTTATTTTTGAGAGAGGGAGAGATGGAGACAGAGAGGAAGAGAGACAGAGCATGAATGTGGTAGGGGCAGAGAGAGACAGAGACACAGAATCTGAAGCAGGCTCCAGGCTCTGAGCTGTCAGCACAAAGCCCGATGTGGGGATCAAACTCACGAACTGCAAGATCATGACCTTAGCTGAAGTCGAATGCTTAACCGACTGAGCCACCCAGGAGCCCCTAAGATTTTTTTTTTTTAAGTTTATTTATTTATTTTGAGAAAGACAGCAAGTGCAAGTGGGGGAGGGGCAGCGAAAGAAGGAGAGAGAATCCCAGACAGGCTCCGCACTGTCAGTGCATAGCCTGATGCAGGGCTCAAACTCATGAACCATGAGATCACGACCTAAGTAGAAATCAGATGCTTAATGGACTGAGCCACCCAGGCACTCCATGTATTAAGTATAGTACTTTAAACTTCTGTCAACTGACCTGAGATTCTTACTATCTTGTATATCTTCTGTAGGAAAATGTATCTTCAATTTTGCCAAACCAAGTCAGAATTAAGTTTTGGGATGCAGTCTGTGCAATTTGGAAAATGCTAATGTAATAAGGAGTTTCCTGTGAAACTCTGATAACCAGAGAATGAAACGGATTTTCGCTATATGATATTTTTTAATAAATACCTTTCAACCCTATTATAATATGGCTTGTGATATACTCATAGATTAAGGCCTACTTAATAATCAAATCATGGCCCTAAATTCTCTAAAGTCAGACATATCCCTAAAGCCATATAGACCCGTCTGTTTATCCTCTGCTTGAAACAGCTTTCTATGACACAGATAGTTCCTGACTCCCAATGAAATTTTAAAATCTCATGCACGGTGTAGGACACGTAGACCCTCAATGAAGAATACTTGCAGTCATTAAAAAAAAAGAAAAGTGATGTTGACCTGTATTTGTTGACATGGAATGATGTCCCCAACATCTGTTGTCTGGAAAAAGCAAGTTATAGAACAGTGTAATATAATCCCATTTTGTAAAATAAAACACCAATATCTTCATGTGTGTCTACGTATATAACATACAGAGAGAGAAAATGGCTAAATGTTCTAAATATTCAGTTTTTATAAAATGCCCACTTTCCCCAAGTGTTGGAAATCTTTGAAAATGCCGAGCGGATGCCACATACCTTAGGGAATTTGGCAAAGAAGGGAGGGGAATAATATGTATGCAGGGCGTCACTTGAACATCTTATTTTACAGGTAAAACAGCTTTTTCTTGTGGAGAGTCTCTTTTTTAGCTCTTGAATATGGAGAACTTCAAACATACACAAAAGTAGAGAAAGCTGTAAAATAAACTCCCACCTATTCATCACCTAGTTTTAATAATCACCACTTATGGCCACTCTTGTTTTATCTTTACCCCTAGCCACTCTCTCCCCCAAACTGGATTTTTTTGAAACACATCCCAGATATATAATTTCATCCATAGATTTTTCATCATGTATCTCTAAAAGACAGGGAGCCCTTTTTATTTTCTTCACATATTGTACTTACCAGTTCTAGAATTTTTGATTGGTTCTTTTCTTATAGTTCCCACTTCTCTGTTGAGATTTCCCAGCGGTTCACTCATTATGCCCATCTTTTCCAGTCAGTATTTGAAAATACATTTTTACTAGCCATTTTAAAGTCCTTATCTGTTAATTTTGTCACCTAGGTGATCTCAGGGTCTGTTTCCGTTTTACTGACAGCTTGGTTTTTTGTACTCTCAGCTATTTCTTTTTATTTACAGTTTGTGTTCAATGCAGATCAATAATCTAACACGAGAAGTTACTATGAATCAAAGCATAAATACACAAACACAATATACAGTCTGAAAGATGTAGAGCATTGAGATAGGAAACAAAAGGGGAACATAGTAGCTTGAGATCTGTTGGATAGAATTGTAGCTTCCTGAAGAGGAGAAGAAATTACTTTGGTTATCAAGAGTACTGTGGCCAGATTAGATGTTGGAACATCGAAGCATCAGTGTGGGACCATGCACACAAAAGACCTTAGGGAAGGTCTACTTTTAAAAAGTTTTCTGTGCTTTGAGGCAGTTGTGAAAAGATTGTCTTGCCAGAGTCAAGCCCACTTTAGGTTTAGGATCAGGTTCTAACTTTCTAAATATACTGACTGAGAACAGAAAAGTGTTCCAAATATGGGTATTCTGATTGAGTTTTTAAAAAATTTACAGAAAGAGTATAGAAGTCTGTCTGAATTTAAAGAGGCTTACAGTTTTCACTTCCCAAGTAACTAGAGTTACAGTTTTGGCTCCTGCATATATTTGCCTTTTTTATTTCAAGGTTTGGCAATTGTACCTTCAAAACAGGTAAGTTTTTACATTGTAAAAAGTATTCAGCATATGCAGAAATAAAAAGCATTTTGAAATTAGTTGAGGTCAATGTACTGATTCTTTGGAATCAGTTTAGCTGAATAAGTCTGATGCTCTTGTTGAATAGGAATGGGTGACAAGCATAAGCAAAATTTATGCATTATGCTTTGATTTGGGGTAGATTCCAATCCATCACTGGCCTGGCACATGTTAATTTCTATATAAAAAGTCAAATGCAATGTCAAACCCAAAGCCTCAGAGAGAAGAGTTCAGTTCTCAAAGAGAACAGTGATAGCTTAACAGTGTAAAACTTTATCCAGAGTACATAAGCATTAAGTTAGTACTGCTGAAACAATGCATTGAGGATTTTCAGTAACACCCAGAAGTTTCTTCTAGTGTACAAATAAACAGGATCTTGGAGAGCTTTTTGTATTGCCTGTTTTATAGCCTTAAAAGATTTAATGAACCAAATGAAAAATGAATCTCTGGGGCACCTGGGTGGCTCAGTTGGTTAAGCATCTGACTTCGGCTCAGGTCATGATCTCACAGTTGGTGAGTTCGAGCCCTGTGTCGGGCTCTGTGCTGACAGCTGAAAGCCTGGAGCCTGCTTTGGATTCTGTGTCTCCCTCTCTCTCTACCCCTCCCCCACCCGTGCTGTCTCTCTCTCTCTCTCTCTCTCTCTCTCTCTCTCTCTCTCTCTCTTAAAATAAATAAACATTAAAAAAAATTTTTTAAAAAAAGAAAGAAAAATGAATCTCTGTTCCACATTCCATCCTTTATCTCTAGGTAAGATAAAATTGATTCTCATTTTCAAAGTGGAGTTTTTCGTGTCCAGATGTTTTAAGCCACATGGAAGTAATCATCTCTTTCTTAACTAATCTTGGATGTTGTCCCTTCATCTTGTATGTGAAACCCCACTGGACATAATATTGATAGTCATCATCTATTCAAACCCTCTACATGCTCTTCACACCAATAAAATTTGGGATCCTCAACACTTTCTGTGTCAATAAAGTAAGGTGTGGAATTAGCAGATTCAATGAAGATCTGTTTTTTCCTCGTCACACTGGATGTCCAGATGCCATTTGAATTGGGTTTAGAAGATGGGGTAGTATGGGTGCTTCTTGACTTGAGTCTCTAAACAGAATAGACGTAGAAAGGAGAATGAGATTATAAGGAGACTAGCTTTTGACTGCAGAGCACCGCCACGGTTGCCTTGATGGTGACATTAGCTGGATTAGGAGCAACTGAGATATTCTGGGAGGAATTACTTGAAAGTGATACAACAATGATTTGAATAAATCTGTCTGGGTAGGAGCAGTGCTAGAGCATTCGCTCCAGTCTGAGCTTGGCCACCATCACTTTGCCCTTGTCCACTGCATTGTCATTGGTCGTGGCACATCTCACTGGATGCTGGGTGAGTGGAGAACGGCTGGCTCGGGGCGGGCACAGGTGAGGTCTACTTTTTCTTCCTTGATGGTGGGTTACATTTGTCTGCTTTTTTATATGTTATCTAATATGTAATTGTATATGTGACATAATGAATATTACCTTGTACAGATTATGTTGTTTTCTTAAAATACGTTGAGTTTTGTTCTGACAGGAGTTAAATTACTGGCAAGTCTTTTTGATTCTGCCAGACTTGGTTTAATTCTTTGTTAGAGTGAATCTGTTTGTTTTGCCCTAAGAGCTAGAGCGCAGCCCTTACTCTAGCACAGAGATGAGCAAACTTTCTGTAGAGGGCCAGGTAATAGTAAATATCTTATGCTTTTGTGGACTCTATGGTCTCGATCGCAACTATTCAATTCTGCCAATATAGTGCAAAAGCAGCACAGACAGTATGAAACAAATGAGCATAACTATATTCCAATAAAATTTTATTCACAAAAACAGACAGCGAGCCAGGTCTTAATCTGCCCACCCTTGCTCTGCTAATGCATGGTTCTTATTCCTAAGGCATGGTCTTTCTGAGGTCTCAGTGAAAAGGTCTGAGCCTTTTTAGCTCGGTGAGGTCTTTCTACTCTGTTTGGCCTGGGACTCCAACTTTCTCAGCCCTGCAGCCTCTGGAATCCCTGTTCACTCTCAGCCTACAGCAGCCACTGTCTGCTTGACCGTGTACCACTTTTCCAGTACTGTGACACACAGATTCCAGCTGTGTCAGCCACCAGACCTCTGCTGCCTACCTCCCTAACTAAGCAGTGAGGTCCTGTGGTTGGCTCAGGTTCCCCTTCCAAATGCCACAGTTGGAATGGTTTCCTCAGGCAGAACGCTGGGGACAGTGTGGGTTCACTTTGTGTATTTGTTTATCCTCAAGGTTTACCATCTTGCATAGTTTAGTATCAAGTGCCAAAAAAGTAGCTCCTTCACATTTTGTCTAGTTAATTTAGTTGTTAAGAGAGGAGGGAATTGTAGTACCAGATATATGTCAACATGGCCAGAAGAGAAAGTCAGATTTTTTTTTTTTTTTTAATCTGTAGGTTTACTTTCCCACTCTTTGGTCTTTTTTTTATATTGAAATTTATTTGTTTAAGCAACTGGTTAGTACGTCTGCCATATGGAGCTTTCTACATTCTGGATTTTGCTGATTGTATATCCATTGGGGTCATTGAAAATGTTCCTCTATAAACTGGGAGTTAAGATCTCAGGCCTGACCTCATTTAGGTTAGACTTTTTTGGAGACAGGGGCAAAAATACAGGAGACAGGGTGTTGCCTTTTGTGATGTTAGTGGCCCCTGATGATCATTACTTGGCTCCATTAACTCATTTGTTATTTGTAAAATGGCAATATTTTAATTCAGTCATTCTTGCCTGATTTATTATAGAAAATGTCTACAGAGAGAAACTTTCTCATCAAGTAATTAATTACCCTGATAGACCTCATCCTGGAAAGGAAAGTTAAATGCTTGATTTGTTCTCTTTATTTACCAGTTTTTAAATAGCAAATTTATCCTCCAAAAGCGACCAATGAATTGTTGTTCAGAGTAATGTGGGTTTATTTTTAATTGTGTATCTACTTCTTTAGTTTTATGAAAGTATATGAAAGGATCATGCAGTGTTGAAATATAATCCTGGGGGAGCCTGGGTGGCTCAGTCAGTTAAGCATCCGACTTCGGCTCAGGTCATGTTCTCACGGTCCGTGAGTTCGAGCCCCGTGTTGGGCTCTGGGCTGACAGCTCAGAGCCTGGAGCCTGTTTCGGATTCTATGTCTTCCTCTCTCTCTGACCCTCCCTGTTCATGCTCTGTCTCTCTCTGTCTCAAAAATAAATAAACATTAAAAAAAAAATTAGAAGAAAAAAAGAAATATAATCCTGAAGCAAGATTGCAAGATTGAAGGTAGAAGACCAAAAGCTATTGATAGAAGTAGCATTTTAAAAAATGAATTCAGGGAATTCTTACTATAATTTCATGTTAAAGTGGAAGCTTATAAGGTAAGAAAGCTTACCTCTGAATGTCCCCCAGAACTTGTTGCAAGCCGAGTCTCATAGTATTAGTTCTTCACATTCTAGCAAGAGGGTCAGTTTTGTATCTGGCAAAATGTCAGATCTTGTGCTTACAATAAATATGCTTCTTAATATTGAAAGGGTGATTGTATAGAGGATGAAAAGGCAAGGGGTAAAGATCTGATTTTGAATTTTATCTCTACAACTTATTATCACATGAATAAAAAAAGTAACAATTTTCCACTCGACTTTGCCGTGAACCTAAAACTGCTCAAAAAATTAAGTCTATTTAAAAAATAACTGAACCTCGGGCGCCTGGGTGGCTCAGTCGGTTAAGCGTACGACTTCGGCTCAGGTCATGATCTCACAGTTCATGGGTTCGAGCCCCACGTCGGGCTCTGTGCTGACAACTCAGAGCCTGGAGCCTGCTTCAGATTTTGTGTCTCCCTCTCTCTCTCTCTGCCCCTCCCCTGCTCATGATCTGTCTCTCTCTGTGTCTCTCAAAAATGAATAAACATTAAAAAGGTTTTTTTTAATAACTTAACCTTTTTGAATTTCACTGTTTTCATCTGTTAAAAAAAAAGAGGGAGTATAAAGTTATCGAAATCAAATGAAAATTAAGTGAGAGGACTTGTGAAGACACCTAGCACAAGAAATGCCCCTTTCCTTTTTGGCTATTGTTTTCCAATGAAGCAATCACAAGGCAGCTCAGAATCAGGGGAGTGGACATAGGAGTCCTGCCTAATGGGGTAAGTGTCAATGACAATCTAAGGCTGTTTCTTGAATGCAGTGGGGAGGGAGAAAATGAACTTCCCAAATATATACAAAATTTTATCTATATGAGCAGTTTTCTGAAAGAAAATATGCATGACTTTCATTAATTTTTTAAAATAAGATGTGATTTGAAAAAAAGAAGCATTTCCCTTAGATTATCAAAATTCTTTGATACTCATCCCATGGAAAAGTGGGGTCTATGTCCCCTCCCCTTGAATCTAGACTGTCTTGTGACTGCTTCAACCAAAAGAGAATGGGGGAGGTGATGCTATGTGACTTTCAGGGCTGTCATAAAAGGGGATAAAAAGGGATGCAGACTCTACCTTGTTCACTAGAACAGTCATGCTTAGAGCCTAAGTTGTCTTGTAGGAAACCCAACTACCCTGGGGCAATCGTGCTGTGAGAAAGCCAAGCCACTTGGGGAGGCTACTTGGAGGTGGTCTGGTCAGGAGTCCTAGTTGTTGAGTCATCCCATCACAGGCACCACACATGTGACTGAATGTGCCTTCAGATGGTTCCAGCCTTGAGCCATTGAGTCATCCTCAGCCTTCAAGTCTTCTTGACATCAAGCAGCCTCACACATTCATTTTTTAAATTTCTGACCCAAATAATCCATGAGCACAATAAAATTATTAGTTTTTTTTACACTGTTAAGTTTTGATTACCTCGTTACACAGCAATAGTAGCTGGAACAGATTATAATATTTAATAGCTAGCAGTAACTCAATTTTCAGTAGAAAGCCAATAAAGAACCACTTGGGAGTACATGCAGGCATATGTACATACAAATCTCCACAAATCTTGGAGTATAGGTTCTCACCAGGTATTTATAACTTATTCATAGCCCCAGTGAAATTTATCAATCTGGAGAAATTTTTATCATAAGTGATAATACTTAGTATGATGGGTGACATTCCACCTTTACCAGGTTTCCAGGAGACCTGAGCTAGAAAATTAACCAAAGTCAGATTTGTCAATAGAAAAATATTCATTGAGAAAAAGCAAAGTAGCAGTATTACTATTGGGCAGAATAGAATTTAGGGCAAAAAACATCAAACAGAACAAAGAGGTTCATGCACCTTTTCTCTCTGTACATTCACTGTTATCTTAATGATCTCATCAATCCCATGATCCATTAAGCTGTCAACTCCCATAGTTATGCCTCCAGCCAAGACCTTTCTCCTAAATTCTAAGCTCATACATCCAACTGCCTACTGAACATTTCCACTTGGATGTCTAATAGCCATCTCAAAATTAGCATGTCCAGAATTCCAAAATTGGATTTATAATCTCTTCCCTAAAATTTGTTCCATTCCAAAAACTTCCCTACCTTAGCTGATAGTAATTTTGTCCTATCAGTTTCTCAGACCATAAACCTTTGGATGACCCCCCAGTACCTTTCTTTCTCTCCCTCTCTATCTAATCTGTTTAAGAAATCCAGTTTACAGGGCACTTGGGTGGCTCAGTTGGTTGAGCGACCAACTTCGGTTCAGGTCATGATCTCGTGGCTTGTGAGTTTGAGCCCCGCGTCAGGGTCTGTGCTGACAGCTCGGAGCCTGGAGCCTGCTTCAGATTCTGTGTCTCCCTCTCTCTCTCTGCCCCTCCCCTACTCATGCTCTGTCTCTCTCTGTCTCAGAAATAGATAAACATTAAAAACAATTTTTTTAATAAAAAAAAAAAGAAATCCAGTATTATCTACCTTTAAGATTTACCCAGAATGCAAACATTTTTGTCTTCTCCCTACTGTCACCATCTTGAGCTGAACCACTACCATATCTTACCTGGATTACTGTAATAATCCACTGCCTTCTTCCTGTTTCTACCCTTGCCCTCCTCAACTTGATTCTCAATGCAACAGCCAGACTGATCTTTTAAAAAAGCCAGATCATGTCACTCTTTTGTTTAAAACTTGTTTTACTTGGAGTAAGAGCCAAAGTCCTTATAATGTTCTATATTATACAATATAATAACAGTCTAACACACTGTACGATTTACTTATTTGTCATTTTTGTGGCTGTTAACTATCTCACCCACCAGAATGCAAGTTCCATAAGGAGAAGGAGTTTTGTTTTGTTCCCAACGTATCCCAAGTACCTAGAACAATGCCTGACACATAATAAGCATTCCATAAAGATATTTTGAATGAGTGAATGAAAAGTGGTAGTTAATGTTGATACAATAAAGTTATCAATAATGAATCTTTATGAATCAAAAAACATGATAAAATACGTAAAGCAAGAGCTGTTAAAAGCAAAAGGATAAAACCACAATCATAGTGGGAAACTTTAGCATGCCTCTAATTTGGCAATTTCAGTAGACATAATAATAAGGTTACTAAAGTTCAGAATGTTATAATTAGTAAATTTGATTTAATATTAAATTTGATACTTTGAATTAAAGATTGTTTTTACAGATATACAGGATAAAAGTTGATGTAAAACCTCAATAAGTTCTAGAAAGAAAAATTGTATGAACCACATTCTCTGATCACAAAGCAGTAATGTACAAGTTAATGGGGAGAGAGAAGAAATTTGATCCACATGTTGTGGAAACACAGAAGGAACCTAGATAATGAGGAATGTGATGCTAACACTGTAAAGGACTTGGAATCTACATTTCTTGTCCTCTGTGAGTTCATAGTCCTTTAGAGGAATCAGACATATAAGTCAGTTACTGCCACAGAGTAAGACAGATGCACAGATAGAGGTAAATAAATGGTGCATTGGGGTCATCCAGTAGAGACTGAGGAGTCTTCACCTTCACAGAGAAGACTGGGCTCAGTTGTGCTGTGCAAGGAGAGCCCGATCGGATGAAGGAGCCTAGAGACAGAGAAGGCCTCTTGTCCAATGGCAGAGAGAGAGGTGAGAGCCTCTGCAGCCTCTGGAAGCTTTGCTGCTTTAATACAGCAGGCAAAGATGGAGAACCAGGGGTAGCCAGAGGAGACTGGCTGCAAATGGATAAGGAGGGAGGAGGGGAGGGAGGGGGGGGGTGAGGCGAGGTTGGAGACAGCTACTTTTGGCAGTAGAGTATACAGTATACAGGATTTGGGATCCACCTGAGACACGGGACAACTGAGACACATGTGTGAGAAGGGGTCAAGATACCAGACTTCTCCCTGAGGACTGGGGGAAATGATAGGTATGCATGTAGATGATTCTTCACATGGGAGAGGGAACAGAGAATTGAAGAAGCTCCTCGTTCCCCCAATGACCTCTTTTTTTTTTTTTTTTAGTTTATTTATTTATTTTGAGACAGCACGAATAGGGGGTGGGCAGAGAGAGAGGACAAGAGAGAGTCTCAAGCAGGCTCTGTACTGTCACTGCAGAGCCTGATGTGAGGCTTGAACTCATGAACTATGAGATCATGACCTGAGCTGAAGTCCAACACTTAACTGACTGAGCCACCCAGGTGCCCCTCCCCCAATGACTATTTCTTTCTGTACATTTTTGCAGAGATTGGAGATGAAATGAATTAGGGGATTGGGAAATAGGAGAGGAGACTGATAAGGGATAACAGAAGAATTGCTCAACAGTGTTGAGGTCCAAGTGAAATTAGAGACAGTGTATTTGTACTAGCCCCATTCATTGCCACTGTGTGATTTTCTCCAAATGGGCATCATCTTGTGTGTGTAAAAGATTGAAGGTAGATAGTGGAATTGACTGGGGTTTTCCAGATGGATGCCCTGGAAAGACCAGGGAGTAAGAGAAGTGAGTGGTTGGCAAGATGGGGCTTGATTTAATGAATTCTAGAGTCTAACCTAGTTTCCTAAGGACGTGGACCCTGTCTATTTTGTTTGTTTCTGGGTCCATTATTATCTGAATAATCTAGGATGTAGAAGTAAAAAGAGAAGAGGCTGATAGTTTGTGGGGGGAGGGGGAAGAGTTGTTCTAAGATGAGAATTAGAAGCAAGGTCAGAGAACAGGTATAGTGGGAATGAAGGGTGAGAGAACTGGAAGGTTTGGGGGTAGTAGTCTGCAGTTTCATGATGGAGGTGACTTCTGAATGAGCTCATACAGTTTTTAGTTTAATGGGAGGAAGCAGCCTAATACATATGACAATGCAGACAATGCAGACAGCAATGACAATTATTCCCAGGGGCTCTGGGAATAAGAGGCAAGAATGCTAATTTGGAGGGGAGGTGCTCACTTCACAGAAGAAATGACCATTGAATTGGGCCTTGACAGGTGAGTACAGCGTTCAGCAGGGAGCCTGGGAGTGGGGGCAATACTAAGGGGATGATGCAGGGCAGTGATGGGAAAACCTTGTGGATATAGGAAAAGTTAAGACATGGCTAGAGGGCTCTGGAATGGAGACTTTGGCTAGAGCTGAGCATTTGTGTAAGGAAGTTATAGGAGATGAAGATTAATAATACAGGTGAGGGTCAGGTCGTGGAGAACCCTGAGGGCAAGGTTAGGGTCTACCTTACAGGCAGCAGAGTTTTTTGACAAATAAAGGAAGTGGTGTCTCTTCACATCTACTGCTGGTGCTGTTCTGGAGGTGTTGGAGAGGAAAAGCCATTGCAGTCAGTTGGGAGGTTATAGCAGAAACAGAGTGTTGGGGGCCTGAGCGAGTGCAGTGACTACAGGAAGGAAAGGGAGAGATGGATGCAGGAGGGATGATTCAGGGGAGAAATCCACAGGCTCTGGAGGTTGGAAGGGGACTTAAGGAAGGAGAGGAACTGCCAAAGCAGAATAGGAAGGAGTTGGCACAAACCAAGAGGAAAAGAGTCTCAGGGGGAAGTTTCTGGATGGCCCAGTAAAGGTCAGTGAATTTGGCCACAGGGAAGTCATGGTGATTTAGACCAAAATTTTAGCAGTGGAAGGAACGGATGAAAAGTAATGGTGGTGGCTGTGGAGACGTATGGAGGTTTTTAGTTCTTTATTTAAGTAACAACTTTTATCAAAATATAACTCACAGACCATATAGTTCACCTGTTTAAAGTGCACAGAGTTATGCAGCCATCACCACAGTCAATTTTACATTTGCATCACCCCAAAACCAAACCTCTTACCCATTTGCAGTCTACTCCCCAATGTCTTCCATCCCCTACCAGTCCCAGGCATCCACCAATCTACCTTCTGTCCCTATAGTTTTCCCATTCTGGACCTTGCACATAAATTGAATCACACAATATGTGATCCTTTGTGACTGGCTTCTTTCACTCAGCGTGATGTTTCCAAGCTTTGTCCATATCGTACCGTGTGTCAGTGCTTCATCCCTTTTTATTACCAAACACTATTCCACTGTATGGACAAGTCACGTTTTGTTTCTCTATTCAGCAATTGTTGGATATTTGGGTTGTTTCCACTTTCTGGCTCTTGTGAATAATGCTGCTGTGGGCATTTGTGTATAAATTGTGTGTGAACGTGTATTATGTTTTGTTCTTGAAATAGAGGCCCTGGCTAGATTTAGAAGCAGAGGGAGGGAAGGAAGCTGATAAGGAGTAAGGACTGCTGGAAATCTGAGAACTCAGGGGGCGTCCTGGACGGAGAGCCGGGCTGAAAGAGGTGAAAAGGAACAGAAAGAGGAGAAGGGGAAAATTCCCCTTAGAAGTAAGGAAAGTGTCCACCTCTGAGACAGAAATGAAGGAAGAATGGGCATTTCTTTTTCTAGGAATGAAAATACTTTTAAAATATATTTTCTTTTTTTATGTTTATTCATTATTCATTTAAAAAATTTTTAGCGTTTATTTATTTTTGAGAGACAGAGAGGGAAAGAGCATGAGCAGGGCAGGGGCAGAGAGAGAGGGAGACACAGAATCTGAAGTGGGCTCCAGGCTCTGAGCTGTCAGCACAGAGCCCGATGCAGGGCTTGAACTCACAAGCTGTGAGATCACAACCTGAGCTGAAGTTGGATGCTTTACCGACTGAGCCACCCAGGTGTCCCTATGTTTATTTTTTTAAAGAGAGTACAAACAGGGGAGGGGCAGAGAAAGAGGAGAACAGAGGACCTGAAGGGGGCTCCTCAGTGACAGCAGCAAGCCCAATGCAGCAAGCCCAAAGGCTTGAACTGATGAACCGTGAGGTCTTGACCTGAACCAAAGGCAGACGCTTAACTGAGTGAGCCACCTAGGAGCCCCTAAAATATATTTTCTGATTATAAAAGTAATGTGAGGAAAGCTGTAGAATAATGGCTAAGACCACGGTTCTCAAGTCAGGCTGCTTACTTTGAATCCTGATGCTGCTGCAGCTATTTGTGGAACTTTGGACATGTTAGTGAGCCTATCTAAGCTTCAGTTTCTTCGTTTTTAAAATCAGGATGAGACAAGTGCCTATCTTACTGGGCTGTTATGAGGATTTAAGAATAATGCCCGTGCAGCTGTGTTAGTCACCTATTGCTGTGTTAACAAATTACCCCAAACAATAAGCGTGTATAATGACACAGGTTCTGAGGACCAGGAATCTGGGTGTGGCTTAGCTGGCTTAGCAGGCCCTCTCATGAGGTTGCAGGGCTGGACCACCTGTTTCCAAGCTCATTCACACGGCTCATAACTGGCTTCAGTTATTTGTGGAAACTTCACTTTTTTTTGCCACCTATGTCTCTGCACATAGGACTGTTTACAACATGGCTGTCTGCTTCTTCTAGAACTGGTGATCTGTGAGAGAGAGAATCAGAGTGCCCATGACAGAATCCACAGTCTTTTATAACCTAATCTCAGAAGTGACTTCCATCACTCCTGCCATATGGTCTTGGTCACATAAAACAGCACAGGGTGGCAGACCAGGGTGTGAATGCCAGGAGGCTGGGTCTTTGGGGACCATCTACAACTGGCTCTTAACACAGTGCATGACACATAATAAGCCCTTGCTATCCATATTGGTAGTATTAAGGTATTATGAAGAGGGCACTCAGGTGGCTCAGTCGGTTGAGCGTTGCCTCCTGATTCTGGCTCAGGTCATGATTTCACAGTTCATGAGATCGAGCCCTGTGTGGGGCTCTACGCTGACAGCATGGAGCCTGCTTGGGATTCTCTTTCTGCCCCTCCACCTTGTGCATACACTCTCCCTCAAAATAAATAAACATTAAAAAAATTTATGAAGATACATAAAGAAGAAAGTAATAGTCACTTATGGTCTGATCATTCTCATAAAAAGAATAAGCATTTCTTTTTCTTTTTCTTTTTTTTAACATTTTTAGAAAGTGTATTTATTTTTAGTAATCTCTACACCCGACATGAGGCTCAAACCCACAACCCAAGATCAAGAGCCACATGCTCCACTGAGTGAGCCAGCCAGGCGCCCCCAAAAAGCAGGCATTTCTAAAGTGATTTTTTTTTCCTCTAAGAAGGGCTGCTAATAATACAACCATAATGTAAAAAAAAAAAAAATTTCCACCACATTCACAAGAAAAAGCTTATTAATGGGGCACCTGGGTAGCTCAGTCGTTTAAGCATCTGACTTCGGCTCAGGTCATGATCTCACAGTTTGTGGGTTCGAGGCCTGCATCAGGCTCTGTGCTGACAGCTCAGAGCCTGGAGCCTGCTTTGGAATCTGTGTCTCCCTCTCTCTCTGCTCCTCCCCTGCTCATGATCTGTCTCTCTCTGTCTCTCAAAAATAAACAAACATTAAAAAATTTTTTTAAATAAATAAATAAAAGAAAATGTTTATTAATTACTGAAATATTAACTTAAGAAAATTAACCTTGATATCCTTTT
Organism: Felis catus; assembly: GCF_018350175.1. NCBI lineage: Eukaryota > Metazoa > Chordata > Mammalia > Carnivora > Felidae > Felis > Felis catus. The sequence goes on from NC_058375.1 coordinate 160,517,917, forward strand.
ACCTCTTACATATGGAGTCTTTGTGGCTCACTCTTGTTTATCCTTCTGTTAGGCATTGTGATAATTCTGAATTTGGGGCATCATACCCTATCTCTGCCATCAGTAAGACTATGATTTTCCTATAAGATCAAATAAAATTAGGTCAGGGGTGAAAAGAACACCCTTACGATCTCCCTGCCAACTGGCTGATGCTGCTGAAAACCAGTCCTCTAGGAATTGAGATTTCAAAAGACAGCTTCTCTCTGTCGTCTTCTGTCATTTCTCCCCTACTTTGTGCTCTGTGAATAGCAGCTGTTCAGGGCATTGCTGAGCAATCAGAAAAGTGAGTGAGCGACACAGCAGGAGAGGGCTGGGGCTTAGAGAGATGCTGTTCTCTGCTGATACCGTGAGTAAGGGGGAGATATGGCAAACAGCACTGTGATGGCCCATTGGGAAGCGTGTGAAAGATTATCAATTACCTAGATTAAAAAAAAAGGAAAGCAGAAAGCCCTGGAATGACTCTCGGCAATCACTTTTCAGCAAAGCTAGCTCAGGGGACAAGGAGACTGCACATTAAAGAAAAATCACAGCTGCCAAGGAGAGTCTTACACAGTCGGCTTAGGTGGATCGGTACTCTGTGCTAGCTTCTTTTATAAGGGTCAGATTAATTTTCTGTTACTGTCTTCTACTTTAATGTTATTGCTTTAATCATTAGACTACCACCAATTCCTTCAGGCAATAGGAAGTGATTGAAGATTTAATGAGATTCATATTGCTTATGCTTAAATGTTGATGACTTCCTGCATGCATATTAATCATTCCTGACCTTGATCTTAAATTTCTTCCCAGTACAAATTCTCATCAGGCGTACCTACTAGAGCCCTCAGTGCTCACCAAATAACTGGTTTGTTTCCACAAGCAGATTATCTCTAATGTTCGTTGTGTGTCACATTTTTCAGTACCCTAGCTAAATTTGTCTTCCGGTTCTTACTATGACTATAGATCTGGAAATTTTGTGGGGAGAAAAATTGGCAACCTTTAACAGGGGATTTAGCCTAGTTTAAAAGACTATTCTGTTCAGCAGACCTTGAACATGCCTTAATTGGTTGTCTAGGTCAGTATGGCCAACTGGCAACTCTCAGACCCCATCCAGGCCACAGAGCGTTTCTAGGGGGTTTCTGTGTGTGCACTCCGGCTGTCGAGCAGCAGGACTCGGCCTCTGTCTCCTGCTTTGGTGGCCCCATCCTTTAGTTCAGGCCTACCCCCTCCTGCCATGGAGGCCTGGGAAACCCTGGCTAGCCACCTGGTCCCCTCATGCCCAGCGTCCACGCATCTGCACCCCCACCGTTGCCCCAGTTATCTCCTCAGCCACTTCGGCACATTTCCTGACCAACAGTCCTTCCCTGAACTAGGACTCTGGGCGGGAGTTGTTCCCAGTGTGAGAGGAGAGGTGAGAGGGCCAAGAAATCTGAGGGACGATGAAAGTGAGGATGAAGGGATGTGGGAGAAAAAGAGGGGAAGGCTCACTCACATCTGGGAAGTGAGAACTGGAAGGTGAGGAGGTTTGTAGACAAAGAGACAGAATATGAGTGGGAAAGAGGTAAAAAGGTAAAACAAGCTTGTGTTTGGCGATGCCACTCGCTGAGATGAGATACAAGAGGTAAATTTGTGTGTGAAAGGGGCCACATGTGAGAGAATAAGAAGAGAAAATGGGGAGAGCAAAACAGCGGACCGTGCACATCCCTGGGAAACATGGTCTGACAAAGCATTTCCTTCAGATTTGTGAGTCTATTTTTAACAACAGTGAAAAACGTAGCGTTATAAAAAAAAAAAGTTGAACCACAGTTAGATATACCCCTTGGAAGATTACAATACATTGAAACTATTTTCGGATGTCACAAATGTGTAGTCATTTGATTCAGAAACATAGCCTGCTTGCCGTCATACTGTTTTTTTTTTTTTTAAATGTGGCTCATCCTAACCAAGAAGTTGGACAGTATCGATTTTTATGACGTAGGTGCTTACCATTTAAAAAAAAAAGAATAAGTAGGGTATTTTTTTTACATAGAATACAAGTTTTTCATCTTTTTATCTTCTGCATTTAACTGAATAGGTGGGGAGATACTCAGTTTGTAAAGTATATTTTTCTTATTTATTTACTTATGGGGTTTTTTTTGTTTTGTTTTTGAGGGAAAAAAAAAGTGTGAGTCGGGGAGGGGCAGAAAAAGAGTGAAAGACTGAGAATCCCAAGAAGGCTCCATGCCACCATCAGCACAGAACCCGATACAGGCTCAATCTGTGAGATCATGACTTAAGCTGAAATCAAGAGTCAAATGCTTAACTGACTGAGCCACCCAGGCACCCCTATTTTTCATATTTAATGATCAAAATCTTTATCTTCAAAAAACAACTTTAAAAAATAGCCAGAAAATTTCATACCTTTTAACTCAAGTATTTAACTCTACTTCTAGAAATCTATATTCAGAAAATAACCAGGGATGCTGGCAAAGATTTAGTTTCAAGGATGTCAATTATAGTATTGCTTATATTAGCAAAGAACTGAAAACACCCTAAATGTGCAATAAAATAGAGGCATGATTAAGCAAATTATGATAGATCCATAAGATGAGAGGAACTGTGATACAGTCATTAAACTACTTCCACACTGCAGTCAAGTGGCCTTTTAAAAAACACACTGGAGGAGGTGCCTGGGTGGCTCAGTAGGTTAAGTGTCCAGACTCTTGGTTTCAGCTCAAGTCATGATCTCATGATTTGTGAACTGGAGCCCTGCATCAGGCTCTGCACTAACGTTGCGGAACCTGCTTGGGATTTTCTCTCTGCCCCTTCCCCCCCCCTACCAGCACATTTTCTCTCTCTCTCTCTCTCTCTCTCTCTCTCTCTCTCTCTCACACACACACACACACACACACACACACCAAACAAACAAACAAAAAAGAACAAATGCCCTATTAAAAAACAAATTTAAAAATAAGAGCACCCTGGGAGGTGGCTGGGTGGCTCACTTGGTGGAGTGTGCAATTTATATCCCGGGATTGTAAATTCAAGCCCCACGTGGGTGTAGAGATTACTTAAAATAAAATAAAATAAAATAAAACCTTTTAAAAAATAAAACAAATAAAAAGCATACTGGATCATTTCATTCCCCCTCATAACTTCTTGGCTTCCCATTTCACCATGAAAACCCTAACCTCTATTGCCCACTGGCCTGGTCTTACTATCCCAGCTCCCCAGTCCTTCCCCTCCTCTGTCCACTGGCCTGCTTTTCAGGTGTTCTGATTCCCTAAACTGTTTCCTCCTTAGGATCTTTGCATATGCTGTTCCCCATGCTGAACTGTTCCCTCACTCTGTCTGCTAATGCCTGCTCATCCTTGAGGTCTTAGCTTGGCCTCCTCTGCTACCCCCACACTCCACCTTCTAGTATATTCTGTCTATGTGGTGGTCTGCACTTCTTCATAACACATATCACATTTTAAAAGCATATATTCCTTTGTGTGGCTATTCTTTTTTTTTTAATGTGAAATTTATTGTCAGGTTGGTTTCTATACAACACCCAGTGCTCATCCCAAAAGGTGCCCTCCTCAATACCCATCACCCACCCTCCCCTCCCTCCCACCCCCCATCAACCCTCAGTTTGTTCTCAGTTTTTAAGAGTCTCTTATGCTTTTGCTCTCTCCCTCTCTAACCTCTTTTTTTTTTCTCCTTCCCCTCCCCCATGGTCTTCTGTTAAGTTTCTCAGGATCCACATAAGACTGAAAACATATGGTATCTGTCTTTCTCTATATGACTTATTTCACTTAGCATAACACTCTCCAGTTCCATCCACGTTGCTACAAAAGGCCAGATTTCATTCTTTCGCATTGTCAAGTAGTATTCCATTGTGTATATAAACCACAATTTCTTTATCCATTCATCAGTTGACGAACATTTAGGCTCTTTCCATAATTTGGCTATTGTTGAGAGTGCTGCTATAAACATTGGGGTACAAGTGCCCCTATGCATCAGCACTCCTGTATCCCTTGGGTAAATTCCTAGCAGTGCTGTTGCTGGGTCATAGGGTAGGTCTATTTTTAATTTTCTGAGGAACCTCCACACTGTTTTCCAGAGTGGCTGCACCAATTTGCATTCCCACCAGCAGTGCAAAAGGGTTCCCGTTTCTCCACATCCTCTCCAGCATCTATAGTCTCCTGATTTGTTCATATTGGCCACTCTGACTGGCGTGAGGTGATACCTGAGTGTGGTTTTGATTTGTATTTCCCTGATGAGGAGTGACGTTGAGCATCTTTTCATGTGCCTGTTGGCCATCTGGATGTCTTCTTTAGAGAAGTGTCTATTCATGTTTTCTGCCCATTTCTTCACTGGATTATTTGTTTTTCGGGTGTGGAGTTTGGTGAGCTCTTTATAGATTTTGGATACTAGCCCTTTGTCCTATATGTCATTTGCAAATATCTTTTCCCATTCCATTGGTTGCCTTTTAGTTTTGTTGATTGTTTCCTTTGCAGAAGCTTTTTATCTTCATGAGGTCCCAATAGTTCATTTTTGCTTTTAATTCCCTTGCCCTTGGGGATGTGTCAAGTAAGAAATTGCTGCGGCTGAGGTCAGAGAGGTTTTTTCCTGCTTTGTCCTCTAGGGTTTTGATGGTTTCCTGTCTCACATTCAGGTCCTTTATCCATTTTGAGTTTGTTTTTGTGAATAGTGTAAGAAAGTGGTCTAGTTTCATTCTTCTGCATGTTGCTGTCCAGTTCTCCGGCACCATTTGTTAAAGAGACTGTCTTTTTTCCATTGGATATTCTTTCCTGCTTTGTCAAAGATTAGTTGGCCATACTTTTGTGGGTCTAGTTCTGGGGTTTCTGTTCTATTCCATTGGTCTATGTGTCTGTTTTTGTGCCGTGTGTGGCTGTTCTTTTAATGCCCAGTTCCCTTCTGGACTTTGTCATTTGGGAGAGTTCCTCAAGTTTATTCTCTATCCCTTCAATCGAGGTTTTACAATTTCTGTTGTAATATTTTTAATCTCTAAGAGAGTCTGCCTTGTTCCCTGAAAAAATTTTTAATAGTTTTGTTGTTGTATTTTTCTTGAGCATATTATTAATAGTTTTCTAGAAATTTTCTTCTAGGTGTATTCTGTTTCCTCTGAGTTTTCTTTTTTCTTTTTTTTGTTTTGTTTGTGTGGTATTTATTTTCTACATAAGAGGGCTTCTGATATATCTGGAAATCCGTGGTTGTTTTCTTCTGTATGAGTGGTGGATTTAAAGAGCTGAGTGGGCTCATGAAAGACAAGACTGAGAAACTGTCACAAGATTGTGGAAGACTAAGAAGACTTAATAACTAATCATACTGTGGAATACTGGATTGGATCCTGGAAGAGAAAAAAGGGCATTAGTGTAAAAACTGGTAAAATTCAAATAAGATCTATACTTTAGTTAATTATATATATATAATAACTAGTTACTAACTATCCATATTTTAAGTACTAATGTTAATTTCCTGGTTTTGATGATAAAACTATGGTTATTCAAAATGTGAATATTAAAGTAAGTTGGATGAAGGATGTATAGGAACTCTCTGTACTTTTGTTTCCCTTTATACTATTATCTGTAAGTCTAAAATTACTTCAAAATAAAAAGTAAAAACAAGGCAAACTGAGTGGAAGCTCTGAGAAAGTGGTTGGGGAGGTAGGTTGCTATGGGTCAGCTCTGAGCTATGGAGTGATCTGGTTGGCCATTATCCTGGGGAATCAATATCAAGAGTCAGTATCCTTAGGTAATTTTTCCTAGGATATTCAGAATCCCCAGAGCAAGTTCTGCTCATCTCCTGCCTGAAAGGTGAAGGCCTGGCTGCCAACATTCTGGAAGCTAAGTGGGAGGGCTGGATGGTGAGGAGTGGGTGTCACCACCCAAGTATGTCATTGTTGATTTAATCCCCTATATTCATTATAGCACCCCCCTCCGCCAACTGTTCCTGGTGCTCTCCAGCCAGAGACCTTCTATTTTACTCTCTCCTGAGAATAATTCGTATGCCAAAATGGGGGGGGGGGGAGGGGATGGTCATTCCACTTTGTAGAGTAGAATATGAGATCTGGGGACTAAGCTGTGTCTAAATTTAAAAAGCTTTTCAGCTTCCATATTTCCTTCCTTATTTTAGCTCTGCTCCACCCTTATATCTAGAGAAACCTATTACCACCAGTTGACTCTTAGGAATTCTTACGGCTCTCCACCTCCTGAACAGGATTCAGTTTTCTTGCTTCCATTTCATCATCTACCTCCTATCATCTGCGTTTCAGTTTCCATTCTTCTTCCCCCACCATTGTTTGCTCTCCTGTTCTCTCTGGTCTTATAGGTTCATGCTTAATCTACAAGAGAAGCAGTAAAAGTAGGTGATGTGTGTTCAATTCACCATCTTTATTGACTTCTTTAATGAATTTTGGTGCATGTTGGCCAGAAATATTGCCCAAATATTTGTCACATTTTTGTTTAATTTTACTTCAGGTTCATAATCTCTTTTGTAGCATTAACCTTTATCTAACTTTCCATCCTTTTCTTTTACCCAGTGACAAGTTTCAGACTTGTTGAATGGTTCTCAAGGTCTTACTTAACCTCTGGAATGATGAAAGCTAAGGGGTCTCAAGTTTTTCTTCAAATCTTTTTATTTTTCTGTAAAACTGATTTACCCATGAATCACATTTTATCCATATTCATAATTCTCTTTTTCTTTACTTTCTTTTGCCCTAATACTTCATATCTGGTCATTTCATTGATCAGGAATCTATCAAGAACTTACTGTGCATGGGGCTTCATTGATGAAGAAGACCTAGTCCTCTCTTTCAGGGAGCTTACAATGTAGTGGAGGGTATAGACAGGTATGAGAGTATTGGTATTACATGTGTTAAGAGCTGTGAAGGAGTAAGCACAGTGTCTGTGAAGCAGAGTGGCAAGGCTCCTACCCCAGTCTTAGGGGATCAAAGCAGACTTGTTAGAGAAGATGATATTTAAGAGAAGACCTGAAAGATAAATGATGGTGAAGCGAAAGAGTATTCAAGGTAGAGGAACAGTATGTACAAAGTCCTAAAAGGGAAACAGCCTATTATGTTAGAAGTAGATGAGATTCAGGGTGCCTGGGTGGCTCAGTCAGTTGAGCGCTGACTTCGGCTCAGGTTAGGAACTTCTGATTCTTGAGTTTGAGCCCCGCATCAGGCTCTGTGTTGACAGGTTGGAGCCTGGAGCCTATTTCAGATTCTGTGTCTCCCTTTCTCTCTTTCTCTGCTCCCCTCCCGCTCTCATGCTCTGTCTCTCTCTCTCTCTTAAAAATACAATAAACAGGGGCGCCTGGGTGGCTCAGTCGGTTAAGCGGCTGACTTGGGCTCAGGTCATGATCTCGCGGTCCGTGAGTTTGAGCCCCGCGTCGGGCTCTGTGCTGACAGCTCAGAGCCTGGAGCCTGTTTCAGATTCTGTATCTCCCTCTCTCTGACCCTCCCCCGTTCATGCTTTGTCTCTCTCTGTCTCAAAAATAAATAAACGTTAAAAAAAATTTTTTTTTAAATACAATAAACATTTTTAAAAATTAAAAAAGAAAGAAGTAGATGAGAGTCTTGGTACAAGGGTCAGGTTTTTATTTAAAAAAATTTTTTTTAATGTTTATTTATTTTTGGGAGAGAGACAGACAGGGCGTGAGTGGGAGAAGGGGCAGAGAGAGAGAGAGGGAGACACAGAATTTGAAGCAGGCTCCAGGCTCTGAGCTGTCAGCACAGAGCCTGACGCAAGGCTCGAACCCACAAACTACAAGATCATGACCTGAGCTGAAGTTGGACACTTAACCAACCGAGCCACCCAGGAGCCCCAAGGGTCAGGTTTTAAGCGATGAGACATAAGAGGTAATCAGATCCAGATCATAAGAAGTTTGTAAAGTACACTAATGTGATAGACTGCAAAACACTACAAATTCTGACCCTTACTGTATGTATATTGTTTGTAGCATGACTTTGAAGACCTTCCCATCAAAAGGTCATCTCTTGTTTCTCTATCCTTTGAATCTGGGCTTGGCCATGTAACTTCTTTGGCCAATGGGATGATGTAAGCAGAGGCTTAAAAAGCACTTGTATATTGGAGCTTACTTTCTGCTGCTCCTGGGAACCATCTGGCCACCACATATGAATGACCCCAAGCTGGCCTGTTGGATGATGAGAGACACATGGTTGAGTCCTCATCATTTCCCAGCTAATGTTGAGCCAACCTTCAGACATGGGAATGAGTCCATCTCCATCTCAGCATAGCCTGTAGCTGATTACCACAGAGACCAGCTGAGCTTGCTCAGGCCAGAAGAACTGCCCAGCCAACCCAGAGTCATGAGAAATTTTTAAAAAGTTTGTTGTGTTGAGATACTCACTGAATTTTGGGGTGACTTTGACAAAGCAAAAGCTAACCAATTCGAATAAGATGTTAAGATTTTATCAATAAGGGCAGTTGGGAAATCAAGTGAGAAATCATAAGGGAGTGACATGTTCAAATTTGTATGGTATAAAGATCCCACTGGCTTCAGGGAGGAGAATGATTTGCAGGATGATGACTCTGAAAACTGAGAGAACAGTAGGGAAGCAGTTGCAACTATTTTGGGTAAAAGATGATGGTGGCCTGGACCAGAGTAGTGGGGGTGGAGAGAAGTGAATAGTTTTAGTAGATATTTGTGTGGTAGACTTCACAAATTGGTTATCGATTGGATTGGGGGATGGTGGTGATGGGAAAGGATTAGTTTTGGGTGACCCCCTGATTTCCAGCTTCAGGTTTGGGCAGTTGAGTGGATTATGGTGCCATTCATTTGGAACAATGGAGTAGGGACTAGGTTTGGAAGAGAATATGATCAGTCCAACTTGGGTAATGTTGAGTGTGAAGTGCCTGGAGACAGCCAAGTAGAGATTCTAGTAAGCAGAGGAGATGAACAGATAAGAAGAGTTCTAGGGAGGGATCTTGGTTAGACATACAGCTTTGGAAGTCATGAACATGTGGTGACAGTATAAGCTCCCTAGGAGAAGGTGTTGGTTTGGCAAGAAGAGAAATGAGAATGGAACCCTGAGAAAAACTGATCTGTAAGGTGTGATCAGGGAAGGGAAGCCTGCAAAAGAGGATGAGGAATAGCTAGAGAAATAGGAAGTCTTTAGAGTTAATTTCTTTTTAGTGAATACTTTAGATAAAGTATCACCAGATACTGAGGTGAGTTTCCAGATTCAATATGGTTGACCTCTCAGAAAAAAAATCCTGCCTTTTCAGATGCTCTCTGGACACCCTCACATAAGGTCTTGTTGCTTCTTCACATTCAGTAAATCCAAAGCCAAACTCAGTCTTCCCCAGAGCCGAACCAACTCATCCTCTTGTGCTCCCTCTTTCTGTTTTTGGAACCACTGTCCTCAGAATCATTTTTGACTCCTTTCTCCTGATCTATGTGTAATTAATCAGTTGTCAAGTTATGTGAAGTATACCTCTGCAGTCTCTTACATCCATCCCGTTTCTTACATTCCCTAAATTACCACAGAGGTTTAATCCCTCACTGCTTCTTACCCATCCTCTTGTAAGAGCCTCCTAATTGTACCATATCCTGATTCCCCATTCCAATCCTTGTTACCCTTTTTAATTTCCCTAAGGAGTTATATTGGTATTCCCCTACTCAAAAACCTTAATAAGTTAGACTGAATTAAATCTAAACCCTTTACCCTAAGCACTTTAAACCTTTCAGAGTATGGCCTTTTTTTTTTTAAGCTTATGTTTGTTTTTAGAGAAAGAGCAAGTGGAGGAGAGCAGCAGAGGGAAGGAAAGAGAGAATCCCAAGCAGGTGTCATGCTCAGCTCAGACCCAATGTAGGGCTTGATCCCATGACACTGGGATCATGACCTGAGCAGAAATCAAGAGGCGCTCAACCAACTGAGCCACCCAGTACTTATTTACTTTTCAAAATAAGTATATTCAATACTTCAGCAAAAACCAGACCACTCAACCCTTAATGTACCCTGAGCTTTCATAACTCTGTACTTTTGTTCACACTCTGCCTTCAGCCTAGTGATGCTAGTTCCTTCCTTTTTGTTTTTATCAAAATAATGTCTATATATCAAGGACGATGTCAGGCACCACCTTCTTTATAGAGCCTCTCTTGATCTTCCCTGATACTTGTGATCTTGTCTGTCTGCCTCCCCTCCTCCCTCCCCTCCTTTTTTCCTACCAATATTGGAACCCCACCAGTTGGAGTTAAGTTGCAGAAAACTAAGGTCATTCTAGCTATTTCAACTAGAAATGCCTTTAGCTTAGGAACTGGGTATTCCTAATTGTTGGCGGGTTAAAGAAACAACCTATAGGTTGAGCCTGCAGGAACAACATAGGGAACAGCTCCTCTGAACTGGCCTACAAAGGGAGTAGGTGGGACTAGCCTACCAGGGTGGCTAAGCTGCCACCACTTCCAGCTGCTTCTCAATACTCACAAACCTAGTATGGGACACCAGAATGCTGCTCAGAAAAACCTAATGCTTCCACAGCTGTGCTCACCAGCTGAAAAAAGAATAGCACATCGCTTCCCAGCCTTTTGGCTAAGATCAAGTGTAAAAAAGAATAGCAGAAGCAATAGGAATGAGGCCTTCACCACACTCCCCCCTTCAGATATCCCATGAGTGCATCTAATTGGTAGAGCAATATCCAGATGTAGAACCTCTGTCTAGAAGAGTTTGGGAAATGTCGTTTTTAGCGATCTAGTCTCTGCAGTACCGGAGACAGCTTAGGAAAAGTTTGGGATGGATGCTGAGTGCATCTTTTCTTCTATAGTTACTTACTGTGAAGCGTGAACTGTTATATTTGTAATGGTTTTCACACTAACCTTGGCATGCTACTGGATTATCAAGACTGCTAGGGCAGGAAATGTGTATGAGTAATTCCTAACTGCCTCTCTCCCTCCCCAGTAAATATATAAGAAGGTAAAAACTAAATAACTATTTGCTAAATGAGTGAAATTTGGTTATCTTGCCAAGAGTAGCATTAATACTTGGATATAAGGGAGAACTTTTTACTACTAACCTAAGAGAAGATAAGGTTAGTAATTAGAAGGGAGTATAAAAAAACTCCAGGGGAAAATTTGGGTTTTTTATGTAAAAAATAGAAATTTAATTGAGAATTTCACTACTCTTGTTGTGATGAGCACCAGATGATGTATGGAAGTGTTGAATCACTACACTACACACCTGAAACTAATATTACACTGTGTTAAATGGAATTTAAATAAAAACTTAAGGAAATAAAAGAGAATCTCACTATAAATAACTCCTTCTTCCCAACATTGTAGAGAGCCTGTAAATGGTCCTCGTGTCATTGAATATGAGGAAGTGTCCTTTGGGGGAGATGCAGTTGCCATTGAACACAGTGTTTGGAATGAGAAGATTCAGGATAGTGGGTAGAATTGAGACCTGTAAATTTGTGTCTGCTTATTAAGAACAGAGGCAGATGACCTACTATGATGATTAAGATACAAAAGTAGAAAAGCAAAAATGTTATTATAAAATACATGCATCTGGGAAGTAGAGGACCTTTCATGCCATAGATGGCAAGGTGATCAACTTGACTTCATGGCTATTGACACATTTATGAGAAAGTAGGGATTCCAACAATGAATTGCAGTCAGAATTTGAAGGGTAACTTATTATATTAAGATACAACAAATAAGACAAATTGTACTAAAAGTTTTTCCTTTATCTAAAAAGCTTACTTAAGAGACACTTGTATGTGGGGCGTCTGGGTGGCTCAGTCGGTTAAGCATCTGACTTCAGCTCAGGTCATGATCTCACATTCTGTGAGTTTGAGCCCCACATTGGGCTGTGTGCTGACAGCTCAGAGCCTGGAGCCTGCTTCGGATTCTGTGTCTCCCTCTCCCTTTGCTCTTCCCCTGCTCACGCTCTGTTTCTCTCTCTCTTTCTCAAAAATAAACATTAAAAAAAAAGAAAAGAGAGAGACACTTGCATGTGGTGCAGAGGTTCCAAACAGGAGACTGTATGAGGAGTGGTAACTTTAGCTGGTTGTAACTTACCATGTGACCTTAGTTGTCTCCTAGTTGGCAGCCTGTGGCTTTAGCTACCACTCCTTTCTAATCTGCTTATCTATCTATCTATCTATCTATCTATCTATCATCTATGATATATTCATTCCCCAAAGCTAACTATCCTCTGGAGCTAGAAATCAGGCAATGCCAGTGGTTCTGAACTTCAGTGTGTTATTAGAATCCCTGGAGGGCTTGTTGAAAGGTAGCTGAATTCTACCCAGCTCCCCAAATTTGTACTTCTGATGAGTTCCCAGGTGATGCTAATGCTAGTCTGAGGAAGCACACTTTGAGAACCACTGCAATGTCAACATGTCAAAAGTGGACTCATCATCTTAGCCCCAAAAGTCTGCTTCTCTTCCTCTTTTCCCTCTCTGGGTTAATAACTCCAGCACTCACCCAGGGTTCTAGGCCAGAAACCGGCATTAGGGAGGAGAAAAGGGGGTAAGCAGTTTCTAGACTTCTCCATCTTACTCATTTCACAGTGACTTACCAATCAGGGCCACATCCCTTGTCCCCTTCTGTACTGCAAGATTCATTTATTTCCTTGCCTCTAATCTGCCCCTAGCCCCAACCCACCCCAATTAATCCATTCTCCAGATATTTCTTTTTTTTTTTTTATCTTTTTTTTTAAGTTTATTTATTTTGAGAGAGAGAGCATGAGCAGAGGAGGGACAGAGAGAGAGAGGGAGAGAGAGAATCCCAAGCAGGCTCTGTGCTGTCAGCACAGAGCCCCATGTGGGGCTCGAACTCACGAACCATGAGATCATGACCTAACTAAGCTATACTTTAAAAGGTAGAATTTAAGGGGCCCCTGGGTGGCTCAGTTGGTTAAGCATCCAACTCTTGGTTTCAGCTCAGGTCATGATCTCGTGGTTCATGGGATTGAGCCCCATGTCAGGCTCTGTGCTGACAGCACGGAGCCTGCTTGGGATTCTCTCTCTCTCTCTCTCTCTCTCTGCCCCTCTCCTGTTCACTCTCTCTCTCAAAGTAAATAAATAAGTTTAAAAAGAAAATAAAAGTCATAATTTAACTTGTACCTAATCAGAAGAGAGCTAAAGATTTGCAAATTTCAAGTCTGGTTTCCCTTTATAAAATAGATAATAACTGGCTTTCACATTATCTCATTGGGAGAGAAATAATTTAGGGAATTTCTTCCAAGGAGCCCTAAGTAAATTATGTGATATAAATTTTTTACTACTGTAAAGAAAAAGGGGGGAGGTGTGTACCTGGGTGGCTCAGTTTGTTGAGCATCTGACTTCAGCTTGGGTCATAGTCTCGCCATAAGTGAGTTTGAGCCCCACATCGGGCTTGCTGCTGTCAGCCCAGAGCCTGCTTCAGATCCTCTGTCCCCTTCTCTCTGTCCTTCCCTGCTGGCGCTCTCTCTCTCTCTCTCTCTTAAAAATAAATAAACAATTAAAAAGAAAGAAAGAAAGAAAAAGGAAAAAGGAATTAAGCCATAAACCAGTAAAAAGAAGTTTGTTTTATACTAATTTACAAGACTGATTTATTTTTACTATTTTTTTTAAAAAATTTTTTTAACGTTTTTTATTTATTTTTGAGACAGAGAGAGACAGAGCATGAACGGGGGAGGGGCAGAGAGAGAGGGAGACACAGAATCGGAAGCAGGCTCCAGGCTCTGAGCCATCAGCCCAGAGCCCGACGCAGGGCTCGAACTCACGGACCGCGAGATCGTGACCTGAGCTGAAGTCGGACGCTTAACCGACTGAGCCACTCAGGCACCCCTATTTTTCCTTTTTTGAAAAAACCTTTATTTGAACACCTCTTTTCTTATCTTCCTCCTTCCCCATTTTAATTTTCTGTTTGTTTGGGTTTTCATATTTAGATAAATAGTATTGGTCCTTGCAGGATTATAGGAAAGCCTCAACACATAGATGAAGAAGCATAGGACTTTAGCTTTACTTACTTACCTCTCTGGAGTGCTCAGAAGTAAGAGAAACAGGCTGGTTCTGTGGGGAAAATCTCTTATCCATCTTTACTTTCAAATAACTTAATCAAAAGATCTAATGTTTCACTGCAAACGGTCTTAAAAGTCAAATTAATGTCACCTGCAGAGTTAGCTAAAAAAGTGATGAGTATTGTTTCGCACAGCAGTTCAAACTATTTGCAGAGTCCTACCACAATGGAAGACTTTTCTTGCACTCCCCAAATACTAGAACTGTGTGGTAATTCTGATGACTGTCAGTTCCTGTGGGGTGTTTACACAAAGGTACTTTTAAATGAAGAGTCATTTTTAGAGCAATTAGAAAAGAGGCTAGACAGAATAGCTGGCGCAGGGGCCTGGCAGGTCGGGGTTAAGGTTTATTGACAGGACAGGGTCAGGCCTCTGCTCCGCCACCATTGCCCCTCATACCTGCCCTCCGGATACAGCCAAGACCTCAGCCGGCCTTGGCTCCCTGCCATAGGCCGAACCCCTTGTGCAGAATGTAGAGAAGGGAAAGAAGAAAGGAGGAAGAGGAGGGGAAGTTCTGCTGAAACATTACAGTTTGGTATTAAAATGCAAGTTTGGAAATATTTGTGTATATTTTTCTGGCCCAGATGTTGTGTCACATTGGGGAGGAGAAATTTTAAAACATACAAAGGATTGTCTGTTCTTTTCAGCTTTGTAGTTTGCAGTTGTTGCCTCCTGAAGAAAGAAATTGCCTGGCCAAAGTAGTCTTTTAATTTCATTTTTCAGTTTTGAGTTACAGGTTCCTGGCAAGCTCCCTGACCACTACTGTTACCTGGTGGCGCCTATATTTCATCAAATTTAGACGCGCAGACTACCTGGATCCAGGCCCAGATGAACTGTTGTGACTGATAAACATGATCCCGCCCTCCCCCATGAGCGCTCCTGCTTTTCCCTTTAAGGGAATCTAAGCCGCTGAGTCCCTGGGTCCCCAAGGGAGCTAAAGAAAAATGTGTTCCGGTATTCCGGTATTTGAGTTCGCTCTGTGGTTTTCTGTGCTGCGTCTCTCCCTGCCCAGAGGCTGGTGAACATCCCAGCAGTGCCCCACTTCTCCAGTGTTGGTAATTAATGCAGGGAAGATTTTTGTTTTTAATAAAAACAAGCAGAGACATCTATCAGTACCCACAGTCAAGGCAGAATTTGTTTGACATCTTATGATTGCTGCTTACAAAAAAGAGTGACAGCAGTTATTAAACAAATAAGAAAAAAGATGCTGTTTACTGGTAGATTTAAGATATCCTAAGAATATTCTTACAACATTACTGCCTTTGCTTGCATAAGTAGAAAATTGTAGAATGAACAGAATCATTAATTTTTGAAATCTGGGTTGTATTAGATTTAGAATAATAATAAAAATTCAAATATTAAGCAAATATATTATTTTTAGCTGTGCCATATACCAGGGGCTTTTCCTTTCATTAGACCATATTTCAAACATTTGTTTTTATGATTGCAGGGGTAGTATTAGTATTCAATGTAATTAAACTTAATTGCATTTCCTATGTGAATTATTTTTAGTCTCTTTTTCAAATGCATTTATGATCTTTTTTGCTATACTAACTATTCGTGTAGATTTGCCTTGATAAAAGGCTACGGAAAAATTGTCTGTTTGCTTGGAAACAGAAGTCACAAATTTGATTTTCATTTAATTTAGAAGTTTTGAAGTGAAATTTTGGAATACAGTCAAGTAGGAAAAGCATGAAATCATTCAGGGTCTGAGGTTTTGGTTCTCATGTCATGTTCATGTGATCTAAGAAAAATAATTAATCTCTCTCTGGCCTAAGTTATCCTATCTGGGAAGTGTTATAATAGTTTTAGTCCCTAGCCTAACCAGATGATGTAGAAGCATCAGATCACATGTTTCCACAGGTACTAGATTGGGGGGTGGGGTGGGGCGGGGGTTGCTGGGAAGGAAGGGGAAGGAACTTCTTAGGGTGTTATTAGTAGTCTATATCTTGATAGATATTTGGTTACACAGGTGTATGCATTTGTCAGAACTCATCAAATGATATGCTTAAGATTTGTGTATGTCATAGTATGTAAATTTTACCTCAGAATACAAAAACAAAAGGACTTTTAAATACATATTGAGGGTTGGTTAATAACATGCATGTTGAAGTATGGGGGAAGGGGTTACTGATCTTTGAAACTTACTTTGAAATACACTTCTCCCTGCCAAAGAAAAAATGAATGATGGGATGTTTAGAAGTGTGATAAAGAGCAAATATAGTGAAATGTTAATTGTAGAATGTACGTCGTACGATTGTTTACCATAAAATTCTTTGAACATTTTTGTATGTTTGAAAATTTTCATAAAATGTTGGGGGGGAATGAAGGCCCTGGGTTTTGTTCATTAGAGGGTCTGTGTACCTCCATTAAAAAAAATGTTTATTTATTTATTTTGAGAGAGAGAGAGAGAAAGAGAGAGAGAGAGGAGGAGGGCCAGAGAGAGAGGGAGAGAGAGAGAATCCCAAGCAGGCTCCTCACTGTCAGTGCAGAGTCTGACTGGGGGGCTTGAACTCATAAACCATGAGATCATGACCTGAACCAAAATCAAGAGTCAGACGCTTAACTGGTTGAGCTACCCAGGTGCCCCTGTGCACCTCCATTTTTAATTCTAATCCCCACCCCCATTCAGAATCAAACCACTTGGATTAATACCAGAAGGAGGGAGGGGTGTGAATGTAGCCATTTAATAGAAAAATGTGCCCACATCATACTTTCTCCAGTTACCTTTTGAAAGGCCATTACCAAGCATGGAAGCCAAGGGTGTCCTTACAAACAAGAAGAGCTCTTAGAAATCCAAACCATGCGGCACAACCATTGACCTCTCTGGGCAGATAAGAATTGGCCTCCAGAACCATAACCACGGGGAAGGGCATGGCCTCCTGACACATAATCTTCACCAATGGCAAGCAGGTGACTCCGGTGCTATATACCTTATACTAAGACCCTATCAAATGAAAATGGACTTTCAATTTCAGCCAAATCCCAGGGATTTGGCCAAGAACACCTCGACTTTTATCAGAATGCCAGACTATCTCTTACATCCTGATAGAGCCCTCTATTTAAAAAGATCTTATATGGGCCTCCTGCAATACTTATGTTGTGTGTGTATGTGCTTTATTCTTGAATGGTCAAAAGGGTAAATTGGTTCTGGTGGGATTGGAACTCAACTTTTAAAAGCTAATGATAATATGTTTTTAAATGAGGCCGTGCTGCTCAGTTGGTGTTTGAATGGTAGACTGGAAAGTCAAGATAGGAAAGGCTCAAGGATCTCAATTCTTTCAGAGTCTCAAAGTGAATCCTGGCCAATTAATTTATCTCTCTTCTTTGATTTTCTCACTTGGAAAGTGAAAAATGAAGTCTGACACAAAATGCCCAGTCAATGATTCTCAAATTCTAGTGGTTATAAGAATCATTTATGTAGGAAGTTTCAGTGTGTGTAAAAATCATTTAGTTTTTAAAAATGAGATTCCATGGGGCGCCTGGGTGGCGCAGTCGGTTAAGCGTCCGACTTCAGCCAGGTCACGATCTCGCGGTCCGTGAGTTCGAGCCCCGCGTCGGGCTCTGGGCTGATGGCTCAGAGCCTGGAGCCTGTTTCCGATTCTATGTCTCCCTCTCTCTCTGCTCCTCCCCCATTCATGCTCTGTCTCTCTCTGTCCCAAAAATAAAATAAACGATAAAAATGAGATTCCAGCTTCCATACCTGGGTTTTCTCAATCAGTATGTCTGGGACAGAGCTCAGAAATCTGCATTTTAGTAAATACACAGTGTGATATTAACGTGGTTATTGGACCACATGAGAATTGGTGTAGATGCATTTTGATGGGTCTTATGTTAACTGATAGAATCTTGTGTGTGTGTGTGTGTGTGTGTGTGTGTGTGTGTGTGTGTGTGTGTGCTTTTTTTTAAGCTTTTTCTTAGGGAATTTTTTTAATGTTTATTTATTTTTGAGACAGAGACAGAGTGCAAGCAAGGGAGGGGCAGAGAGTGAGGGAGACACAAAATCTGAAGCAGGCTCCAGGCTCTAAGTTGTCTACACAGAGCCTGATGTGGGTCTTGAGCCCACAAACCATGAGATCATGACCTGAGCTGAAGTCAGATGCTTAACCAGCTGAGCCACCCAGGCACCCCTCTTGGGGAAAATCTTAAACATACGCTAAAGTAGAGAGAACAGTGTAATGAACTTTCATGGACCCATCACCCAACTTCAACAATTCTGGTTCATTTCTATGTTCATCTACTCCTCCTCCACAGATTATTTTGGGAATTAAATCTTAGATATATGATTACATCAATAAATATTCTAGTAGGCAACTCTAAAATATTAAAATATAAGTACTCTAGAAAGATATCATTATTAAATCTTATAAAATTTGAGAGTAATTCTTTAGTATCAAATATGTCAGTGGCTACATTTCCTTGATTGTCTCTCTCTCTCTGTCTCTCTCTCTTTTTTTTTACACAATTGATTTGTTGAAATCAAGAAGCAAACACAATCCACACACTGCATTTGATTGATGTGTCTCTTTAATCTTTTAATCTATAGGTTCCCCTTCCCTCTTTTTTCCCCCATGTGATTTATTTGTTGAAGAAACCAGGTCATTTGTTCTGTAGATTTTCTCAGTCTAGATTTTCTGATTGGCTCCCCATGATGTCATTTACCATTTTTCTTTCCCCTGTATTTCCTGTAAACTCCATCACTTCATTCTGAAGCTTGACCAGATTAAAGTTCAATTTGGGGGCAAGAATACATCATAGGTAGTGTCATATGCTTCCATCATGAGACACATGTCTGGTTCTCTCTCTCTCTCTCTCTCTCTCTTCTAAAATTTATTTATTTGAGTATCTCTACACCCAATATGGGGCTCGAACTCATGACCCCAAGATCAAGAATTGTATGCTCTTCCGACTAAGCCAGCCGGGTGCTCCTGGGTCTTTCTTTTTTTGTCATGTTAGTGACTGTTGTTGAGATCCGTTATTTCCTAGGGATAGCCCCATATTTTAACTTAGTAAGTAGTTCATAAAAGAACCTTCTCCCTCTCATCGTGGAGTTTTCTTTTTTTTTTCTTTTTTTAAAATGTTTATTTATTTTTGTGTGAGAGAGAGACAGAGTGCGAGCAGGGGAGGGGCAGAGAGAGAAGGAGACACAGAATCCAAAGTAGGCTCCAGGCTTTGAGCTCTGAGCACAGAGGCCAATGCAGGACTTGAGCCCATGAACCACAAGATCATGACCTGAGCTGAAGTTGGATGCTTAACTGACTGAGCCACCCAGGTGCCCCGGAGTTTTCATTTTCTAAGTTAGGCTTTTAAAGCATTCACAGTGAATCCATAGCTACCTACTAACACTGTTGGCACCCAGAGCAGAAAGGCTTTCTTGCGCTCACATCTTAGTCTTATTTTCACAATATAATAATCTTTAAAATTTGTCCTGGTGCCTCCAACATTTATTTCATTAAGATATTTCATTATCTCGGGGCGCCTGGGTGGCGCAGTCGGTTAAGCCTCCGACTTCAGCCAGGTCACGATCTTGCGGTCCATGAGTTCGAGCCCCGCGTCGGGCTCTGGGCTGATGGCTCAGAGCCTGGAGCCTGTTTCCGATTCTGTGTCTCCCTCTCTCTCTGCCCCTCGCCCGTTCATGCTCTGTCTCTCTCTGTCCCAAAAATAAATAAACGTTGAAAAAAAAATTAAAAAAAAAAAAGATATTTCATTATCTTAATGAAGGGATGGCCACACGATTGAACAGAAGGCTGGGGGCCCTGTGGTGAAACCATAGTTGCTGGCAGGGTGACCTGGTATAAGTACAAGTGAGTCGGAGCCACTGATTCTGTACCTCCATCCCATTCTGAGGCTGAGGAGATGAGTTTTTAATACTTGCATTTATTTTGTCCTGAAAGCAAGCATGAGGTTTCTGGATTGGGGCAGTTTTACTCATAGCAGAACCACATTAGTTCCTTACAGCCCAGTTTTCCTTCAGAGCAGTGTGAAGATGTCTAGAAGAATGAAGTTAGATATGCCAAGATCATTCCAGGGTTCATTCCTTCATTCAACAATTGCATACTGATTGCCGACTCTATGCCTGGCACTGAGCCAGCACTAGGCTAGATGATAAATACTAGAGAACTCCCAGCCAGCACTGGGCTAGATGATAAATACTAGAGAACTCCCAGCCTGAAACAAAACCACATATCTGTAAGTCTAGAGTTAGTCATCAGATGTCATCTTGTACTTACAGATAATGTATGTGTGTGTGTGTGTATAATATATGTGTACTTGATTTTATATATATGTAATTTTGTACACAGATAGATATATATTTGTGTGTTATTTGATTTTTCCGTTCTTACACTATACTTTTAAGAAAATCAGTTTCTTCATTTTTAATTTATCTACAAATGTCATTTGCTGGGAAGTTTGCATGAAGTTTTCTCATCCCCAGCTTTTTGGGTAGCAGATGAATTAGCTGTGTTTTATATCTACTGTGGTGTTTGCTTATGTGGATAGTTCTTTTGACAAGTTTCTTTGACAAGAAAGTGAAATCCGAATTATAAAAGTGAGACTCTGAGGGGCACCTGGATGGCTCAGTCAGTTAAGCATCTGACTTCAGCTCAGGTCATGATCTCATGGTTCGTGAGTTGGAGCCCCACGTCAGGCTCCCTGCTGTCAGCACAGAGCCCACTTCAGATCCTTTGTCCCCCGCTCTCTGCCCCTCCCCCACTTGTACTCTCATAAATAAATAAATATTTTCTAAAAATGAGACTCAGAAGAAGAAACTCCAAGCGCAAAGTACTAAAGATTTTACCAGGCTGAGGAGACCTAAAGAAAGAGAAGGACAGACCCCAACAGCTGCTGCAGCAGGAGGTGGAGTATAGACCTCATGGAGTTGGTGTTCTGGTAGGGGAGACAACCAGATACAATTAGGCAAACCCTGTGACTCCAAAATAGGGAAAGTGCTTTGAGGGAAATGAAGTTAAGAAGGAATGAGTAACCGAGGAGACCACTTTAAAGACAGTGGTCTAGAAGGCCTCTTTGCTGAAGTGACATTTGAGCTGAGGCCTGAAGGATGTGAAAGAACAAATGCAAAAATGAGAAGAGACTTTGTGCATCTGAGAAGCAGAAAGGGGGTCCCCACAGCGAGTGACAGGGAGTGTGAGGAGGCCAGAGAAGTAGGGGCCAGACCATGTGGGGCCTCATAGACTCTGAGAAGGTGGAATTATATTCTTTTTTTCTTTTTTTTAAGATTTCATTTTTAAGTAATCTCTACACCCAACGTGGGTCTTGAATTCACAACCCTGAGATCAAGAGTCCTATGCTCCACTGACTGAGCCAGCCAGGTGTCCCTGGAATTATGTTCTAAAAGTAGTTGATGAACATTGAGGATTTTTTTTATGTTTATTTATTTTTGAGAGAGAGAGAGAGAGAGAGAGAGAGAGAGAGAGAGAGAGAGAGACCGAGCACGAGCAGGGGAGGGGCAGAGAGAAAGGGAGACACAGAATCTGAAGCAGGCTGCAGGCTCTGAGCTGTCAGCATAGAGCCTGATGCGGGGCTCAAACTTATGAACCTTGAGATCATGACCTAAGCCAAAGTTGAGTGCCCAACCGACTGAGCCACCCAGGCACCCCTATTTACTTCTTGTACTCTGTGCTTTCTCACTTTGATCACATTGAAATAGAAAAGTAAAAGATTAGATACCATTCATCGTTATACTTTTTAAAATAATTTTTTTAATGTTTATTTATTTTTGAGGAGAGAAAGAGACAGTGTGCAAGCAGGGGAGGGGCAGAGAGAGAGGGAGACACAGAATTGAAGCAGGCTTCAGGCCCTGAGCTGTCAGCACAGACCCTGATGCGGGGCTCGAACACATGAACCATGAGATCATGACCTGAGCCGAAGTCGGACGCTCATCTGAGCCCCCCAGCAGCCCCACATTGAGGATTTTAAGCAGGAAAATTAGTAACTTGAACTATAAAAACTCCAACATCGTTTAGTTCTTGCCCATTTGTAAAATCTAAGGACAAACCTCAATAGGAGAAACTGTCTAAATTACAGTAAAGCAAAGATGGGGATTATATTTTCTGGTTTTAGAGTCCGCCATAGTATGGACATTTATGGCAAACATTTTCCAAAATAGTAGGTGAATGAGAAAACTATAGCCCTCAAAAATAACCTCCTCAAATTCATGAACCCCAACTTTGTTTATTTTTAAGTCCACATTAAAAAAAAAAAACATATCGCAGAGGTGGAAACGAGCTAAAGGAGGCAAGAAGTGAGGGGATCCAGAGATGTGTAACAAAACATTGCTATCTCATTATAGGAAGTATATCCCGGAAAAAAAACCATGTCTGCATTCTTAACCCGTGAACTCTGACCCCAGCCTTCAGCATTGAGAAGTATCTTTCCCAGTTCAAATCCTTGATATGCTTCTGGGTTTGTAATAAAGTTGTGAGCAATAGTAATGCACTTATTAACCTGTCTGCCTTTTATCTTAAATTGGAGACACTGGAGTAATATCAATTAGCAAGGAATATTCTGTTTCTTAATAAAATCTTTCATTTAATTTTCTCCTGCATTTGGTAATGAAAACATAGGGGCGCCTGGCTGGCTCAGCAGAGCATGCGACTCTTGATCTCGGAGTAGGGAGTTCGAGCCCCATGCTGGGTGTAGAGATTACTTTTGAAAAGTAAAATCTTTAGGGGCGCCTGGGTGGTGCAGTCAGTTGGGCATCTGACTTCAGCTCAGGTCATGATCTCACAGTTTGTGGGTTTGAGCCCCACATCAGGCTCTGTGCTGACAGCTCAGAGCCTGGAGCCTGCTTCGGATTCTGTGTCTCCCTCTCTCTCTCTGCCCCTCCCTTGCTCATGCTTTGTCTCTCTCTCTATCTCAAAAATAAATAAACATTTAAAAAATAAATAAATAAAAAGTAAAATCTTAGAAAGAATAAATAGAAATAAAAATATATTTAGCTTCCACAAATATTTAATTGTATGTGATCCATTTGTTAAAAGATGTCTTAATTCCATGATTAATTGTATACCCACCTATATGAGTATATATGTATATATATGTCAAAAAATCTTCCTGTTGCTTAGTTTTAAGTTGTTTTTTTTTTCCAATTATTTTTTTCTAATTATTTTGAGGGAGAGAGAGAGAGAGAGAGCGAGAGAGCGAGAGCACATGCATGACCCAGGGAGGGGCAGAGAGAGAGGAGAGAGAATCCCAAGCAGGCCCAGTGCCGTCAGCACACAGCCCAATGCCGGGCTCTATCTCATGAACCGAACTTGAGATCATGACCTGAGCTGAAATCAAGAATTAGGTGCTTAACCGACTGAGCCACTCAGGCGCCCCTCAAGAAATTCTTTTGAGAAGTAAATACTGAATGACAATTTAGAAATATCTTATTTTGGGGCTTCTGGGTGACTCAGTTGGTTAAGCATCCGACTTCAGCTCAGGTCATGATCTTACAGCTCGTGAGTTCGAGTCCCTGCATCAGGCTCTGTGCTGACAGCTCAGAGCCTGAAGCCTGCATCGGATTCTGTGTCTCCCTCTCTCTCTCCCCCTCCCCCACTCACACTCTGTCTTTTTCTGTCTCTCAAAAATAAATAAACATTAAAAATTTTTTTTATCTTAAGGGCTTATCATTTTCAAAAGTTTGTAATCTAGAAATAGTTCACTGGAAGAGGAGACTAAGATATTTATCGTCATCTCCTCCTTCCCCCAGAGCTTCATATATATGAAACAGATTATTAACAAAGGCGTCACTAAAATCAGTGGAAGAGTCCACTGGCCCCAAAATATCTCCCCTCCACACTGTTTGGAACCTAAAATTTCAAACTATTAGAATCTGGGTTAAGGAATTTTTCCCATAAAGCCTTAGTTTAATAGGAGTTCTCATTCCTGAGCTTTGCTAAGATTTGATTATAAGGAATAAGTTGGAATGTTTCTAATAGTTTTGGTGAGGAGGCAGAGGGGAGAGTGGGGATTCTTGGTGGGAGGCAGGGGAGACATTACCTACCAAGAGGACTTTAGGCTGTGGGAGAGGCAAAGCCCCTGCTTCATAATTAGGATATGTCTGCTTAGGCAGAAGCCATATGTAAAACTGATAGTACTGTACTCATTGTCTGGGTTGTAGAATGGATATGATAAGATAAACTACATCATTTGCGAACACTTCTGTCTCTTGTTGAGCATAATGCCAGTGTGTGTGCAGAATAACTTGGCACCTTCACTGCCTCCACAGTCTGGAAGTAGAGTCCAGAAAACAGTCTAGTTGAATTCTCAGATGGGTTTTTGGCAAGAACACAAGGTGGCTTTATACAGTTTGTCTCCGATGTTTTTCACTGAGTGTCTGAAAGAAAAGGGAGGATTTGTGGACTCGATTAAAACAAGGAAGTAACCCAGTGACTTAAAGAGGCGAGTTGTGGAATTTGAATCCTAAAATAAAAGCCCTCCCTCGTTGACTTTTCAGCCATGGGAATAACCAGTTGCTTCATTGTGTGTTTTGTCAAAGTGCCTCAGCCATTTGGCCGGCCTGATGGTTACCTGCTGCCTCTTTTTCTAGCCTTTGTGTCCTTTGTTGTTGCCCGGCTGGTCACACATGTGTACCGGGGCCCTAGGGCACCAAGCATGCCCTCAGGGAGCTAAGTGCTGCCAGATGTGGGGAGCAAGGGTTGATTCACATGGCCATAATTTCCAATAGCTAATTTTACCTGTTTTCTTTCGGTTTTGGGTTTCTTTCCTAAAGAAAAATCCATTTGGAGTTGGGTTTTACCTCCCTTTAAATTGCAGTCTTGTCTTATTAACACTAATCTTCCAGCCCCACCCACCCCCAAAATGAAAGTGCGAGAGGATGGAGAAGATATGTGATATTAAGTCTGGGTGATTAATGTTTTTACTTCATGATAAAAAATAAGTAAAATATTTTTGTTTTACTTGACTCTGACTTCAAAGTGAAGTTTCACTAACTCAGTCTTTCTCATATACAAATCATTTATACTGAAATAGGTAATATTTTAGATCAGGATGTTTTAGGTGGAAATTTTATCTAATCTCTGATTAAGATATTGGTTGTTCAAAGCTCTAGGTTTTTAACTAGCTAATTCTGAAAACTGGATAAGTAGAGGGAAAGAATCCAGCCTTTAGCTTGATTTCATATATAAATTGAACCTCAGGTTGATCAAATACTTTGATGAAAGAAAGGTTTATAGAGAGGTATGCCAGCCAAGGAATGAAGAAGGACTGATAAAATATCCCCAGTTGGCCAACCCCTGATGAATTAATGGATCAAGGCACTGACTGTCAATGACTGCTAACATCACAAGAGAGAGAAGTGGTCAGAGCACAGCACCGCCCGTTAAATATTCTTGCCAAAAAAACTGAGCTTGAATCAAAATGGGTATCTAGGCTTCATATCAGTCTATAGGAAATATAAGGGACAGGGAAACATGTTAAATGAGATATAACTACTGAATATAACTAGTGAGATATAACTAGTGAGATATAACTAGTGAATTATGAGATATAACTGAGATATAACTAGTGAATTCCAGAATGTGGGAGATGCTACGGACAAATAAATACATTTCTTTAATAAATCACATGGAAGGAAAAAAAAGGAGAAAAATTGATTAAAACACAAAAAAGACATGTCAGTCAAATACAAAGTGTAGACCTTATTTGGATCCTATTTTAACAAGCCATTTGTTAGATCTTTAAAAATTGTACACACAGGGCGCCTGGGTGGCTCAGTCGGTTGAGCGTCCAACTTCAGCTCAGGTCATGATCTCACGGTTTGTGAGTTCAAGCCCCGCGTCGGGCTCTATGCTGTCAGCTTGGAGCCTGGAGACTGCCTCAGATTCTCTGTCTCCCTCTCTCTCTGCCTTTCCCTCTCTCTCTCTCTCTCTCTCTCTCTCTCTCTCAAAAATCAATAAAAAACATTAAAAAAATGTTTTTAATCAAATAACACCAACCTACACAGAACAATGTTATCTTATTTTGCCTCCCTAGATTTCTTCCCAAAATTCCTTACAAGAACCTCTAATATGGGGTGCCTGGGGGGCTCAGTCAGTTGAGCGTCCGACTCCAGCTCAGGTCACGGATCTCACAGTTTGTGAGTTCGAGCCCCACGTCGGGCTCTGTGCTGACAGCGCAGAGCCTGGAGCCAGCTTCGGATTCTGTGTCTCCCTCTCTCTGTTCCTCTCCCCCTCGCACTCTGTCTCTCTCTCTCTCAAACATAAATAAAGATTAAAAAAATAAATAAATAAAAATTATGCACACATATATATGTAAAATTGTCATATATAGGCCAGAAGGAGACTATCTGAAGACTGTCCAAATATTTGATGATATTAGGAAATTACTGTTAATTTTTTAGGTGTGATAAGATTATATTGTTAAATCATTAAAGAGAGTTTTCATCTTTAGATACACATACTGAAATATTTACACATGAAATGATACCATGTCTGGGATTGGCTTCCAAATAACTTAGTAGGAAGGGAGGATGGTTATAGATGAAGTGAGGTCAGCATGAGTGGGTAATTGTTAAAGCTGGATAATGGGTATATGGGAGTTTGTTACAGTAGTGTCTACTTTCTACTTTTGTGTATGTTTGAAATTTTCTGTAAATAAGAAAACAACTTTTGCGATCTTGGGCAAATCCCTTAAGCAACTTGAGTCTCAGGGTTTTTTGCCTATAAAATAAGTATAAGAATATCTTCCCAGTTTACCTTACATAGGTTGTTGGACCAAATTAAATATGTATAAAGTTACTTATAAATTGCTACAACATGTCAGCTGTGTTATTATTGTTGTTATATACAGCTTGTGAAAAGATAGTTTTCCTACTAAGAAAATTTGGTAGCTTTTTCTGCTTCAGCAAGCAGTATAGCTGTCCCATGTGCATTATATCAATTAGAAAACTCTGGAATAGGAATGCAGTTACGTGGTCATCAGGGTGTTTATTAACCAGTTTGTAATAATAGAGTAATTACAAGAATTCATTTGAAAAATTTTCAAATATAAATTTCTCAAAGCCTAGTCAATTAAATGCAATATAGACAACAATGCTATTAATTTTTTCACTATGTAGTAAGAATGTTTCTAATTTTTTATTTTCCTTGATTAAAAAAAATTTTTTAATGTTTATTTTTGAGAGAGAGAGAGAGAGAAAGGGGGGAGGGGCACAGAGAGGGGGAGACACAAAAACCGAGGCAGGCTCCAGGCTCCAAGCTGTCAGCACAGAGCCGGACACAGGGCTCGAACTCATGAACCATGAGGTCATGACCTGAGCTGAAGTCCAGCGCTTAACCGACTGAGTCACCCAGGTGCCCCTTTATTTTCCTTGATGAAAAAATTGCTTGAATTTCATGTATTAATAAATATTACAAATTACTTGTGTTATATAGAAACCTAATTGTTACAATGCTTTCTCTCCTTTTATTTGTTTTGTTTGTTTTCTAGTTCTTTTTTCCTTCCTTCCTTCCTTCCTTCCTTCCTTCCTTCCTTCCTTCCTTCCTTTTTCCTTCTTTCTTTCCTTCCTTCCCTCCTTCTTTTCCCGCCTTCTCCCCTCCTGTCCTTCTAACACTTTATTGTGAATTATTGTGCATTATATTGTGAATTATAATGCATAGGGAGAAACGTGTAAAACAAATGTACAATTTAATAAATGGTTACAAAGCAAACACCTATATAACCACCGTACCAGTTAAAAAAAATTTTTTTTTGAACATTGCCTGCACCCCAGAAAAGCTCTGCATACCTTTCCCAGCTCAATCTCTTCCAGCTCTTAGGTAATCACACCCTTGACTTTCATAGTATTCACTTCCTTGCTGTTGTTTATAGTTTTACCCCCATGAGTAATTCCTTAACAGTATGATTGAATTTTGCCTATTTTTGAACTTTATATAAGTAGAATCATACAAGTAGGTATTCTTGTTTTGTGTGTCTGACTTCTTTGATTTATTATATATGTATATATATATATATATATGTATGTATATATATGTAATGTTAATATGTAATATTATATATATATATGTATATATATATATATATGTAATGTTAACTTTTTTTGAGAGAGAGGGAGAAAGAGAGAGCATGTGCACTAGGAGGGGAGGAGCAGGGAGAGGGAGAGAGAGAGAATCCCAAGCAGGCTCCACACAGCATGGAGCCCAACTCACTACTGTGAGATCATGACCTGAGCCAAAATCCAGAGATGGATGCTTAACTGACTGAGCCACCCAGGCACCCCAGCTTACTTTATATTTTAAAGATCCATCCATACTACTGTCTTATTATAACTGTAGTTCATTAATTTTGGTTGCTATATAATCTTTCATTTTATGAATTCATCATAATTTATCCATTCTATTGTTGATGGACATTTGAATTATTTCCACTTTTTCCTGTTGCAAACATTCTTGTGTATGTCTTTTGGTGTATCTCTGTATGCATTTCTGTTGTGTATATACCTAGGCATGAGCCAGTGACTTCATATTGACTATTTTCCAAAGCGGTCATATCAATCAACACTCTCTGCAGTAGAATATGAATGTTTTTGTTGTTCCACATCTTCATTGGTAGTTGCATTGACTTTTAAAATGCTTTCTTTTAGAGGTACCAGCGTGGCTCAGTTGACTAAACATCTGACTTCATCTCAGGTCATGATCTCACAGTTCATGGGTTCAAGCTCCACAGTAGGCTCTGTGCTGACAGCTCAGAGTCTGGAGCCCGCTTCAGATTCTGTGTCTCCCTCTCTGTCTCTGCCCCTCCTCTGCTAGCATTCTCTGTCTCTCAAAAATGAATAAAAATGTTTAAAAAATATAAAAATAAATAAAATGCTTTAAGTATTATTAAACATTATTATAAATGTATAAATAATATAAAATATTATTAAATATTAAAACAACATAGGTAAAGTAAATTTATTGTTTATTACCCGTATGTTCTTGTAATTTAAACATCTGGATTTTATTTGAGGAGTGCATATGTGAGGCAGGGGTGAATAGAAGTATTTCAGAGGTACATAAACTCTTTCTGGTTATTGATGTCCACTTGCTAAATTATGTCTTCCTACTAACCTAACTACTACTCTGAAGACCAGGAAAAAAATAATACCGCTTTAAAAAAGGAGAGAGAGATGCCTGGCTGGCTTAGTCAGTAGAGCATGTGAATCTTGATCTAAGGGTCATGAGTTCAAGCCCCACATTGAGCTTGAGAGCTTATTTAAAACAAAAAAATGGAGAGAACATTTATGTAACTTTTCATTCGTGGTGATATCGAATCTATATTGAGTGATAACGTCTTGATTGCTATGTGCCAGGCACCATGCTAATAAGTACTTAATACATGTGAACTTACTTAATCCTTATAACAATTTTTCCCATTTTTTAACAAATGAAGAAACTGAGGCACAGAGTGGTCAAGTAACTTGCTGAAAGTTGACAATTGGTTAATCTTAGAGCCAGAACTGAAGTTAGTCCAGTTTCGCTGGCTCTAATTTGTGAACAGTTACTAATTAGACCTCCTGCCCATATTGGTGAACTTTGGGTAGAGTGACAGTAATCCTCCGGAGCCACCGTATTTCCTCTCAGGTGGCTGAATTAGGGCTTGAGATGTTTACTCTGGTGCTAAGGGTTAGGTAAGAGGGGTTGCTTGAACTTCAGAACAGACTTATTTCCTTTCACTTGCTCCAGAAGTTGGAAGAAGCTGAAGCCATATGAGTTCTGGGGCAGGTACCGGTTTTATCGGAGTGAATGAGACTTGGCCTCCTCCTCTCTTCTCTAGTGTTTTCAGGGGGCACTCAGCCTTCATTCCCCTTGGGGCTTGAGAGGAAGATGTTGAGAATGGGAGATAGGAAGCCATAGAGGAAATTTTTTCAGTTTCCCTAATTGTCCAATAATGTGCAACACATTCTTCTGTAGAAAAGCTACATTGTAAACATCAGAAACCTTCCCAGACTGGCTCAGAAAACCTATAATGTAGCTAAAATAGTAGGTGTTTGCAGCTG
Organism: Felis catus; assembly: GCF_018350175.1. Classification (NCBI taxonomy): domain Eukaryota; kingdom Metazoa; phylum Chordata; class Mammalia; order Carnivora; family Felidae; genus Felis; species Felis catus. The sequence goes on from NC_058375.1 coordinate 160,547,946, forward strand.
AATTGTTTCTAGTTTTTTGTTTTCATTGCAAATGTGTAGGACTTCAGTTATAGGCAAATGGGCTAGCCTGAGAATTTAGCTACATTATTTATGTAGGAAAATAAACAGCTTTCCAAACAGCCAAGACCACATATTTATCTGGGTATAGAAAAACTGCTTCAAGAAAACTGTATAATAAGCACTTTTTATAATAAAGTGAAAACCATGTCTAATAAGATAGGGAATCATTTTCTATGGACACACTGTCACTGGGACCAAATTTTGATTAGCTAAGATAGTTAAAAAAATTCTATCAATACAGGGGCACCTGGGTGTTTCAGTTGGTTGAGCATCCAACTCTTGATTTCAATTCAGGTCATGATCTCACGGTTCATGGGTTCAACCCCCGAGTCAAGCTCCGTGCTGGTAGCGCAGAGCCTACTTGGGATTCTCTCTCTCCTCCTCCTCCTCCTCCTCCTCCTCCTCCTCCTCCTCCTCCTCCTCCTCTCTTTCTGCCCCTCCCCCATCCATGCTCGCACATGCTTTCTCTCTCTCAAAATAAATAAACTTTAATAAAAAGTATAGCGATGCAAAAAATTCATCTGCTTTTCATTTGTCATACATGGACTTTTATTTACCAGCCTACTTAAAACATTGAGACATATTCATGTAGCTTCCTGAATGAGTTGGAGATCTTCAGACTTGTGTGGCAAAAGGAATGATTATTAATAATATGCTTCAGGCTACAAGCTAGAATAATTCAAAAGGAAATGTGCATTACTAATACAGCAGAGCCCATAAATTCTCAGTGTCAGTTTGCCACTTGTGGCTGAAAATTGCAGTCAGGCTGGTTGGCTAGAGGCAAAAAGACTAGAGTTACATAATATTTATGAGGTCTGAAGTTAGCAGTCACCAAAACCAAATATTGTTAATCTTTCAGATTACTCAGTGAAGTCAGCATCATCTAGTCGTGACAGTGGAGTTGAGAGTAGATTTGGTAATGATGAAACATTATTTATAAGTATAAATTCTGTCCATGTCAGTCCACTGCTACCCCCCTTTACAGGATATATAGCTTTCTTATTTTGTATATTATCTCCAAAATAACTACCTGAGGGACCCCACACCATTGGGCAAAAATCTACTTGCTGCCTAAGGTTTTATAAGGCAAAGGTGGGAACAAAACTTCCCTCACTCTGCAGTATTTCTCTAAAATTTCCCATGTTGAACTTCCATGAGGACTTCTTGCCTCTCTGTACATCATCACGATGGCCACGCCCCAAACACTTTTCTGATCCCAGCCAGCATGTTACATCACACTGTGCTCAGAAACAATGAAGTGTCCAGCCCTGTGCTCTTCTTCTGTGCTCGAGTGTACTCTTAGGAGTCTGACTTGCATAGTATGTGAGCGGCTGAAGGTCTGGACCCTTGAATCACTCCCCAGCAGCACATGTGGTTTGTGAAGTGCAAATGAGACATGTGTGGATAACTGGACGGTTCCACCATCAAGAAGCACTAGTCCCAGAGCAGTTCCTGGCTTACAGCCCAGGAGCAAGTGCAGGTCAGTGCTCATTGTAAATGCTTGTTTTTTCACGTATACACAGCATCTAGATTTAAAATAACCCTTCCATTTCCCATACTTCTTAGAGTTCTTTAGGAAAGATACATTTTTTTTTTTAGTGCTGGATGAGATACTTTTTAAACTTTTTATTGAAAATTTTAAATATAGGGAAAAGCACACAATAAACTTCATGCTCTTACCTGTAGATCAGATATTTTTAATGGGAAAAAAACTAGTCATATTTTTTTCTGTCATCTGTATAGCATAATGATTTTCCAAACTTGTAGGTGGAGTAGGAAGTAGTATTCTGAAACTCATAAAGGAAAATGCATCAGGAGAACATTTGCTTTATAAGGAAGCAATAGACGATTCCCTGCTTCTTGCCCCTCTTCTACAACTCTAAGACATATTGCTCTTCTCAAGGGGACATCAAACTAAATTCAAGAGGATCCTAGTAACTAGAGCTAAACAGAATCCTTGTTCAGAAGGCTGGCAGATTAGCCTTTTTTTTTTTTTTTTAATGTTTATTTTTTTTAGAGAGAGAGTATGAGCAGGGGAGGGAGAGAGAGAATCCCAAGCAGGCTCCATGCTGTCAGCACAGAGCCCAAAGCAGGCCTCGGATTCATGAACTGTGAGATCATGACCTGAGAAGAAATCAAGAGAAGAAATCATTTATCCAGCTGAGCCACCCAGGTGTGCCTGGCAGATTAGTTTTAAATTTAAAGTTCCTGGCCTCTTTCACTGTTGTAAAACCAGGGGAAGGTTTGTAATTGTGCTGTTTGCTTGATGCATTCAGGTATTTGCATGCTTGTGGGCACAGTTATAGTTATGGAAGGGCTGGCTGAATCGAGATACGAACCCAGCACTAAAAAGATTTATGGTCATTCCAGCATAACCCAGACGTGTAATTCAAAATAAAGCAAGACTAAGCTATAAAATGAGATAAGTAATATGGACAACATATATATAAATAATATAGATACGTAAATTTATTTAAATCTTAAAAAACTCTTCCCCCCACCCCCTTCCCTCCCTGCCATGATTAGGTCATTGCTTTTGGGGGGAAATATTTTAAATATCAAACCCTTCCAAAAAAGTCTATCCTTTTTTTTTTTTTTTGATGTTTTTAGTTTATTGGCACTTTTAGCACTTGTTAGCCTACCCAGTCCAGCACTTCATATTTGGGAAGAGGGAGGGTATTTGGGGAGGAGAGACAGAGTAAGAAATGTGAATGGGCAATAATGGAAATAAAAGTCTAGTTAACCCATCAGCCTAACTCACTTCTTTCCAATAAAATTAGTGTATGAGTCTGTATGTATGACTTTTTTAAATGTTAAGGAACATAAAAATATGACACTGGAGTATGTCAGTTGTTTTAACTTAACTCTTTAAACTTTTTTTAAATGTTTATTTATTCCTGAGAGAGAGAGAGAGAGACAGAGATAGAGTGTGAGCAGGAGAGGGGCAGAGAGAGAGGGAGACAGAGAATCCGAAGCAGGCTCCAGACTCTGAGCTGACAGCACAGAGCCTGACATGGGGCTCGAACTCACGAACTGTGAGATCATGACCTGAGCTGAAGTTGGTTGCTTAACCAACTGAACCACCCAGGTGCCCCTAAATTTAACTTTTTAAAGAAAAATAAGTTTAATTATTACACAAAAAGAAGTTGCTGTCTTATATTTATGCAGAAAGTTTGAAAAAAAATCCATTTATAATAGCATTTATAATCCATTTATAATAGCCTAGGAATAAACAAATAATAACAAATATACAGGACTTGTATGAAAAAAAAACCATTAGACATCTACTGAGGGATGTTTAAAAAGTCTGTGGTACTTGGGGCGCCTGGGTGGCTCAGTAGGTGGGCAGCCGACTACAGCTGGAACCTGCTTCCGATTCTGTATCTCCCTCTCTCTGCCCCTTCCTGCTTGCTCTCTCTCTCTCTCTGTCTCTCTCTCCAAAAAATAATAAACATTTAAAAAAAAAAAGTCTATAGTACCTATGAAGACATCTCTCTCTTTTTTTTTTTTTTTTTAACATTTTAACGTTTATTTTTGAAAGAGAGACAGAGACACCGTGAGTGGAGGAGGGGTGGAGAGAAAGGGAGACACAGAATCTGAAACAGGCTCCAGGCTGTGAGCTGTCAGCACAGAGCCCGATGCGGGGCTCGAACCCACGAACTGGGAGATCCTGACCTGAGCTGAAGTTGGATGCTCAACCAACTGAGACACCCAGGCACCCCCAGACATCTCTTAAATAAGACAACTAAGTATTTTAAAGAGTCAGATTCTCCCTAGATTAATCCATAAATTCAATGTAAGTCCAATTATGTGGCCAAAAACACTTTAAACAAGGTTGAAATGCAAATGGAAAACAATAATTTGAAACAATACAGTGCACAAATGTTTCATATTTCTAATTCACAGAGCACTCTTAAAAATCAGTCAAGTAAAAAACAACTCAAGAGGCCTAAATAAGATTTCACAAAGGAACATAGATACATAAAGAGATCTTAATAGTATCTGAGGAAAAACAAGTAAAAGCAAGATATCATTTTTTGTTTATCAGATTGACAAAGATTTTAACAATAATATTGGTGATGATGTAGGGAGATAGGCACCACTGAGAATGTAACTTGCTATTATGTGAAAAGCAGTTTTGCAAATGGCAGAATTTTGCATATTTCTTAACCTATGAATTCTGCTTCTAGGAACTTAAGCTAAAAAGAATAATTGGTCAAATGTGCAACTGTATTTGTAAAAAGCATATTATGCAAGACAAAAACAAAAACAAAAAACAAACAAAAAGAACTTACCTAAATGCTCATCACTGGTTAAAAAAAGTGCTATGTTACCCATCGATATAAAGGAATACTATGAAACAAATAAAACAACCCAAGGGGCGCCTGGGTGGCGCAGTCGGTTAAGCCTCCGACTTCAACCAGGTCACGATCTCGCGGTCCATGAGTTTGAGCCCCGCGTCAGGCTCTGGGCTGATGGCTCAGAGCCTGGAGCCTGTTTCCGATTCTGTGTCTCCCTCTCTCTCTGCCCCTCCCCCGTTCATGCTCTGTCTCTCTCTGTCCCAAAAATAAATAAACGTTGAAAAAAAAAAAAAAACCAACCCAAGAGGCCTAAAAAGAATTGTGTAGCTCTGTATTTGTTGTTAAAGGTGGATATCTTCCATATATTGTAGAGAGACGTTAATTGCTTTCAAAAAGCAGGTTAACAAAACTACATGTACAAACTGAATATTTATAAAATATGATACATTAATATGAAATGTAATAGCAATATATTAATGAATACTTAGAGAAATGTTCTAAAGTGTGTTTGCAGCGGTCATCTCAGGAAGCTTTTTACTGTTCCTAACTTTTACTGTTTATGCTATTTTAATGTTATAAAAATAATTAATACCACACACGTACCATTTTCATAGTAAGAAAAACAAAACAAAAAATAACAAGAAAAACAAAACATGGGCTTTCCATGGACTATGGCTCATTCTGTGTGGTTTCAGGAGAGGACAGAGCACATCCACTCAAGAGGATGACTTTTGAGAAGTGGGTTTGGAATGAAAAAATTAATGCTGGACACTGTCTTCTTCACAGCTGCTGAAGACCCACTAAAGAGCTTCCATTGGGAAGATTGTATGTCACGTCCATACTTGTTATTAGAAAGCACTTGGTCATATGGAACAAAGTAGGATGATTGTCCGGAATAGTATTCTGGCACACGAATAGCCACATAGACCAAATCATCCCTCGGTCAGACCCAGTGTAAAGGTCAGTCATGACAATGAAAGGCAAAGGGGCTGTGGAGTTGTTGTTGGTGAGCTCACACCTATTATTTCCATGTTCCTTACCAGGTCCTTTTGACTCAGGGCTGGAACAAAATGATTTGCAGCTATTTCTAAAAACTGGTTCTGCTTTTTCTTTTTCTCCTCTCCACTTCCTAGGAGCCATCAGCAGGTAAAGACAGGATTATTGTCCATAGTGAGGGCAGTGTCCTCATTTGTGTTGTGGTATATTTTTATAGACATCATACACCTGACACTATCCTTAAGCCGAGTCTCATTTGTGGCTGGGCTCCCCAAATTTTATTCTTCTCAAATGAAAAAGTTTTCATAGATTTCTATCTAATGCTTAAAAAAAAAAAATTACAGTTTGGTATCTCAGAAATCTGTCCCTGTGGGTGTTCACTTGGATTCTGAAAATGGAGCTAGGTCTTGAAGTGGTTTCTGAATAAATAATGAAACATGTGTTCAAAGTCTGTAACTCTTCCTTCTGCTTAACCACATCCTAGATAACCCGCCAATGGTAAGTGTCATTTGTGTGAATAGATTCTCTAGTTTTAGTTTTCAAGGCCCTTTTTCTTATTCTAGCTGTCCGAATGATTAATGTGACTAGGAAAATACTGTTGACCCATTTAAATCATGTCAAACAACATCCAGTGCTCATCTACATAATGAAATACACACTGAACATTACATCTTGAGTGTGGGAGCCAGTGAACTACAAAATAATGTTTTACTCATGTAGCTTATAAAATAAAATATAAGACATTATGACTAACTATAGCATTAAATATTAAACTGTTTAAATGGTAACTGTCAGCGAAAATCACCTGTAAACTGAAACAGCTAATAGCATTTCTGCTTTTATAGTTAATTAGAGGAAGTGGGGGTGGTTGCATGCAACAGTGTGAGTTTAAGAAAAGTCTTTATGTCAAAGCACGTTTTAATATTATTTGACTCTTATGAGATTTGTTGTGTATAGTTGAGTTTTTTCAATTGTTAATCAGTGGTTGTGAAAATAACAGTTTGCTGAAAAATTAAAAAAATTGTTTGACATTTTTATCATGGTTTCATTAAATTGGTCCCTGAATAATTTTAAAAGCAGCTAATTTATAGTTGAAACTATTTTGATCAATGATCAGATAACAAAGATAAGCTTTGACTGCTTTTACAATATTTAAACTTTGTAAGGACATCATTTGCACAGTGTTTAAATAAATGCAAATTTTAAAGGCACTGAATTTAGGCTATTAGGTTTCCATGGTTACACCTTTCCAAGTTATTTTGTGTACTGTGTAAATAGGTCTGTGAGTCACTGATAATTATTTGTTTTTTTGTTTGTTTGGTTAGTAATTCTGTGTGTAGCTGAATTTAATACAGTTCACATGGCTTGCTTTGGTTTATGTATATTTTGGTGTTTGTGATTGACAGTGATTGAGCATTTCTTATGGAGTGCTTGCCTTTTTTGTCATAAATGATGTATGTTGGTGGTGCTTGAAATGTAAATAAGTTCTTCCTGTATCACTGTTTAATAAACAGGAATTTTTATGCAAAGAAGACTTCTTGGTACAATAAACAATAAGGTTTGGTGAGCTCTAGAATATTTCTGTTAAATAGTTGCACACTGAAACAAATATATTGAAAACCTTACAAACTTTAAGTGATTGAGTTTACCAAGGACAATGTAACAATTTATGGATAAACACAGTATGGACTGAACACTGTTTAGTAACAGAATAAAAAATAGCATCTGCTGTCACTCTTAAAATTGTTTGTAATTGGGGCGCCTGGGTGGCGCAGTCGGTTAAGCATCCGACTTCAGCCAGGTCACGATCTCGCGGTCCGTGAGTTCGAGCCCCGCATCAGGCTCTGGGCTGATGGCTCAGAGCCTGGAGCCTGTTTCCGAATCTGTGTCTCCCTCTCTCTCTGCCCCTCCCCCGTTCATGCTCTGTCTCTCTCTGTCCCAAAAATAAATAAACGTTGAAAAAAAAATTAAAAAAAAAATTGTTTGTAATAGTGAGCTTTATAGGGAATGTCTTCAATGCCAAGTAGAATCTTTCTAAAACATGATTTCTCCTATCTCACCTTTTGCACAGATATCAAAACTATTCTGTATACTAATGTGTTTGGAATGATATGATTCTTGAGAAAAACTGGGGTCTTTTATGCCTCTGAATGGAAAAAGAGATTTTCCTTAGACTTCACCATTAGCCATCAGGATTCTAGAAAGGAAGGCCTCACCAAGAATTCTCAGAAAAATGTCAAAATTAGGCTGTGCATAATTCATCCTAGTGAGTCTGACTCTTCTCTCAATACACTACAGTCATGAGATGCTATCCGGTTTGTAAAGTATTAATACATCTGCAGCCCCCATTGATGGTCAGGATGGTCCTATAATGAAGGCAGGAGAGGCCCTGTGCTCTGGATAGCGTGGTTTTTAAGTAGCAGCTCTGAGACCCAATCTAGGATCTTATGAATACTTTGTGAATGGCCAAAGCACATTTTGAAATTCGGGCTGGTTTCTACCTACTGATTAGTCCATTTTACAGTGCCCTCCTTCCACCATACAACCTATGATCACAATTGCAATTTATCAAGGGCTTACCTTGTGTCCCTTTCCATACCTCATGTCATACAATTATCAAAGCAGCCCTGTGAAGAGGGTATTACTGTTCCTGTTACCGGATGAGGAAACTAAGGCTTAGAGTGTCTCACTAACTTGTCCAACTGAACCAACTATTGCTCAAAGAAGGAAAATCAATTTAAGCAAGAACTCAAGTAAATATAATGCCACGTGCATTCACAAACAAAATATAAAAATTTTTTAAGTTTATTTACTTATTTTGAGAGAGACAAAGACAGCAGGAGTGGGGGAGGGGCAGAGAAAGAGGGAGCTAGAATCCCAAGCAGGCTCCACACTGTCAGCATGGAGCCTGACATGGGGCTTGAACTCACGAAACCGTGAGATCATGACTTGAGCCGAAACCAAGAGTCAGATGCTTAACCAGCTGAGCCAACCATGCACCCCTAAAAAAATTTTTTTAATTTATTTATTTTGGGAGAGAGAGACAGAGTGAGAGCAGGAGAAGGACAGAAAGAGAGAATCCCAAACAGGCTCCGCACTGTCAGTGCAGAGCCCAACACAGGGCTTGAACTCACAAAATGTGAGATCATGATTTAAGCCAAAATCGAGTCGGATGCTTAACAACTAAGCTACCCAGGTGTCCCTCAAATGTTTAAGTTCCATAGTATTTACTTCTTTTTACCTCCAAATTGGCTGTGTTTTATTTAGGCATGTTAGGGTTGTTTTTCTTTTTCTAACATTCCACTAAATGTTCAATACACCTCACATTAGACAATAAACATGTTTCAAATATTGTATACATCAGATGTTTTGGTATTGTGGTTATATTGAAGACGTTAGTCTAAAACTGAGATGATGGGGGCACCTGGGTGGCTCAGTCGGTTGAATGTCCAACTCTTGATTTTGGCTCAGGTCATGATCTCATGAATTTGTGGGTTTGAGCCCTGCGTCAGGCTCCTCACTGTCAGAACGGAGCCCTCTTAGGATTCTCCCTCTCTCCCTCTCTCTCTCTGACCCTCCCCCCCTCATGCCCCCTCTCTCTCTCTCAAAATAAATAAACTTAAAAAAAAATAAAAATGAGATGAAATAAATAAGTAAAAATGAGATCATGAATTTGTCATTCCACCAAATGTGAATAATCTTGGTCAGCTATGGTTTTCAAGTAATACTGTTTTCAGATTGAAAAGCAGCCTGCTTAATACAGATAAGAATACATGTTTTGTTAGGGGTGATGTGATAGTTTTAATTTTTAATCTTAATCTTCAGTACAAAAATAATGGTCTTATAGTTGAGCATTCGTTAAACAAAAAAAAAAGACAAGGAAGAGTTTGTAAGTAGGCTTCTGTGGGACTCCTTTTAAGCCTGTACCATTTTAATGCATTGCACTTTTTGCATTCATGCCTAAAGCTGTGGAGTGATTATTCACATGGTTAACTAAGTCTGTACGGTTTAATTGAATATAGAACTATTTGTGGCAGCATAACTACATCAGTCCAAACTTTTTCTTTTAGTAAAGAGGTTACTGTTTATTTTCTCTTTATTTTTCTTGTGAAAATAACCCCTTGGTGAGTAATCTTGGCTTCTATTGTTTAAATCTATATAATCTCAACTGCAGAAGGTTAGAAATATATTGTTTTCCTGGACCTTTAGCTTCCTCATTTTGGGTTGTGATTATTGACCTACCTACATACCTATCACTCCTGTTGCCTGGGTACAGAGCAGAAACAAAACTCCCCAAATTGTCAAAATACCATGGTAGAATTTATATTTAAATGTTTTCTTTTTATCTCATGCCTTTCACTTGGAATTGTACAGTGAAACATTCTCAGAAAAATATTATGATGTAAAAAAAATTTTTTTTTTTTTTGGTGTTGATACTGCAGTTTTGGTCAAAGCTCTGAGCTATTTTATACCAGTTGTTTGCATAAATAACTTTAAATGGTTCATAAAAAGATAGAAAAAATACACCCAAAAATATAACTAGAGCATGTTGCATATAGAATTCAGTTGACACTATTGTAAGATGAGGACTAAAATTATACTCTTTTCAAATGCTTTAATACAATTGAAAATTTTTCATGGTAAAGTTGTGCCTTTTTGATCACAAACTGTAAGTCCCAACGTCTTCTATTAAAGGGTATTGTTATCCAAATAAGTAATATTTTGGGTAGTGTTTTATATGACAGTAGTATTTACAAAGTCTTTTTTTAATTAAAGAAGGACTTTCTTACTATATCATTTTTTAAAACTCATGATATTTTTATATGAACTTTCTCTAAAGTTGAATTCCATGTGTGATTTCTGTGAAATTGCTCTTTCTGATTCTTATTTATGTGCTTTAATATAGAATTTTTCTATGTTCCTCTTCTGTAACCAAATTGTGTGGTAACAGGAATGCTTCTTTTGAGAAATTTTGGAAGGTTGAAGTTTGCCAGATGTTCTGCACTAACCTACCTAGAAGAGTTACATTCTCTGGGTATCAGGAGTGTGTGAATTTCTTTCCTCTTCCTTTGATGAAATGAACATTTGCTTTTGGTTCGTTTTGGTGTTGTACTTCTACTCCCATCAGAGTTTGCCTTTTATTCTGTATTTAAACGATATCACGGCATCCAGAAAATCTGGCAAAGAAAATGATATTTTGATGACATTTTCCACAGGGCTCAACTAGAATGAATTATTACATTTTAACCACAGCCCTAATAAACAGCTCCTTTATTTCCCCTGGAAAGACACAATATTTCTTTGTCCAAAAAGTTGCCTGAGTATATGTATTGTTGAAGTGCTAAAAAGCTGCTTTTCTCTAAACTTTAGCTGAGAGACAATGGGATTTTCTAAGCATATACTATTGCAGTGTGACTCAATATTGTATGATTCTAAAAATGAATTTAGATTTAAATTTTGAAGTAAACATTTTTTACCCTAAATGGAGAAAATTCACACAACAGCCCTATTTCCTTCTACACGTTAGTCATTTCCACGTAACTTCCACTTATCCACCAAGTGATCTTTCAGTTTTAGATTTTGAGTTCTTACTCTAATCTTTGACTCCCCTCCCCCACCTGTGGTTGGGCCAGCCCAAAGGAATTTTTTTCTAGGCCCACAAATATAAGTCTACTCTATTAACTAGGTTTTGTTGATTGATAACGTGTTTGCAGACTAGGTTGGGGGTGTGTTTGTCTCCCAAGAAGAGGGGAATGCTTTTCGTTTCAGTCACATATTCCTGGGTGTTGGTGGTATATACGTTAATGAACAATCACATGTCATCCAGTTGGCTTTTGTAAAGAAGAAAATGCAGTGGTTTCCCAAACCCATTTCTGAGCTCGTCATTGTCGTTATACTCTATCATTTGCTATTGCTGAATTTTTTAAAAGGAGGACGGAGGTAGCATGGAGCCAACTTCCTGATGGAGCCTTGGGGAAGGTCATGTTTTGCCGTGACCTGGGCATCATTCTTGAATGTTGTTATTATTGGAGGAGGGTGCCCTCAGGCCACCGCCTTTCCTTTCCCCAGAAGTGCTCTCTCACTGTGGCTGACTTTCTAGCTCATCTTTTCTAGAATCAGGACTCCTGGGCTTTGGCTTATGGCTTGAGGGTGAGTTCTGACATCCATAGGCTAGTACCTGTGAAGGCTACTATTTCTCCTTCCTTTGCTTACTTTTATTGGTAGTAGTGGCCCAGTTCTGTTTTCATCTGACACGATGCAGCCTCCTAACAATCGCAAATTTAGAGCTTTAAAGCAACCAGGACAAATGTTTATGTGTCAGCATAAAATGATTTGTGATTTTTTTTTCACTTAAAATAGTTTACACATTTCTTTTTAATTCGTGTGAAATCTCTGTTACTGCGTTAGTAGTCTTAGCTATAACATACTTCAAGCGCACACTATTGGATGTTAAGTAGAATCTTTATTTCAGACAAGTATCTATGCCAGTATATTTTAGACTTGACTTTGTGCTTTATTTTGAACATTAAAGTAAATAATCTGTTTTCCAACACCTGCATAATTGGGCCTGCATCCTCTTTAGAAATGTTGTTTAATAAACACTGTTGCTTTATCATCCAGAGGCTATTGCCAAATGCCGTTAATTAGGCAAAAGAAAAGGAAAAAACAAGGTTGTTTTTTTTTTACAGTTTTGTCAAACAGATCCACACTTCTTCTTATGGTGGCATCTTAGCTTGAAATCCAGGAAGCAGTGGTGTATGGTGTCCATATCCATGATTTCCTGAATTGGAGAAAAAGTGTGGAAAGCATCTGGGGAAAAGGAGGCTCTTTACCAGCTTGTTTCCTGTAAGCTCAATTGGAAGACCTTGTCTGTGCAAATAGATTTCAAAATAGAGCCTGCCCTTTGACTGTCTCCATAATTACATGGCTCACTCTGTATTTTATTTGGCAGCCAGAACAGTTAACCCCTGGAAGGAAGGGGCTGATGGCATGGCCAGCTTGGCTCCCCAGACGTGTCCATGGGAATGAATAAACCACTGTTTGGGGAAGACCATAGCAAAAAACACAGCAGAACAGTCTTCAACTGAATTGAAACTTTTAAAAAACAAGTTTAATAGTGTGTTTATTATGATTGGTTTAGAAACTTACTTTGTCCTTATTGTGTAAACTGTAGAGAGGTATTAATTGTTTAAAAAAAATTGGGAGTTGGGGGAGTTCCTGTCGCTTTGATGTAATCAACATCTGTCAACAGAATGAATTTGCTTTTGTTTAGTTTCAAGGGCCCTTGTCCTTTAGCTTTGCCCAATCAGTATCTGCTTCAGCCTGGGGCATTCCCCTAGCTGATTTTTTTTTTTTTCTTCAACAAATGCACAGGTTATTTCTTGTGAAATGTGAGCTTCTTGTCTGCTTTATAGTCTCCTTGAAATGGGAAGGAACCTTCAATCTTTCTCATTTACTTTTGAAACATGTACATCTTAGTACTAGATTATGAAAATCAACGCGAGTTATATCAAGTGATGCAGACTATTTAATTTTCCTTTCACAACATCTGTGCAAGTTATCAAACCTATCAAGCAGACAGTCAGTGCTTTAGGTCAAGAAATATAAGGCATGGATGCATTTGCAGTGTTCCCTTTTGGACTTGAAGCACACAGTGCTATAAAAGCCTGTGCTCCTACTCTAGGTAATTGGTTGGAGTTCATGAAGTGTGATCTTTCTGTGACTCTAAATCAGCACCTCGAAAATGTATTTCTGTGGTACAGTCCCTTTCGAGCCTACTGTAGGAAGCAATATTTCTAAACAGTTAAAAATATCTCAGTTTGCTGTCACAATGTAAGTTACTTTTTTTTTGTAAGTCATTGTATTATTTAAGCAAATCATTTGGTTAAAAATTAAAATTATCAATGATTGTAAGAGCCATATTTGAAAACGAATTAGCAAAACATTGTTTTCTCTCTTAGTAATCATAAATCATTTAAATCTGGCAGGCATTCCCCCCTTCATCCAAAATAATTGCCTCCATTTGTAAAATCAATTAGATGTTGATATGCTATAAATAATAGTTTTGTTACTAGACTTTGGCATTTGATCATTATGAAAAAATATATTCAGTAAGACATTTTACAGAGTGTCTTTTAAATTACATATTATCTCTGGTTGACATTGTTAACTAATGTAAAGTAGTACAGGCTACTTTATTGTGTTGTTTTCTAGCCGGATACTTAATACCTCTGAAATGTAACATGACGGAGGATTGATGGCTGGCTGCAGGGTGAAAGTGCTTCCCTGGAAACATACAATGAAAAATATAGGTGTTGGTAGCCCACACTTGAGTACAAACAAATATACTTTGTGCAGTTTTACAGCTACTTAAAATAATAAGCATTTTAAATGTCTTTTTGAAAGTTCATTCAGGCCTCTTCCCTAAAAATACTTGTTGGCCAGAAGAAAACTCACATTTTCAAGGATAAAATCGGCTTAATTAAGGGTCATTAGTAGAGGTGCACAGAAAAACCCAGGGCTCAGTGGGTGAAATGGAAGCATTTCATTATGTGGTATAGAATGCATGAGCAGATAACAATTAAAATGGACCCTGAGTAAGAGGCCAGTAAATATAGGGCATGTTGCATGCAGCAACATTAGTTATTTAAAATGAATTCCTCCCTCCATCATACTTGAATTCTGTAATCCCACCTTTCAGACTTCATCTGTAAAGGGAAATAAAATGGAGTTTTTAGAAATTGATGCTATTACCAAATATGAAAATATTTAAAACCATAACTTAGATTTCCATTGCAAATACAAATTTAAAACAGGAAGAATGTGCTGCACTACCCAGAGGACATATACCAATTTCAAAAGACACTCAGGCCGCACAGTGTGCTCCTCCATGGAGTGACAGAAGCAGTTGCCTGTAATTTTCGACGTTCAGCTGAAACTAGACGCTGATAGAATTTTTGTGACACTGAAAATAATTCTTACTATTACCTTTGATAACAGTAAATATTCTGGTATTTATAACAAATAACGTATAGATGTACTGCCTGAGGGAACCCTATATAGAGTTTCTGTTACATAATCAACAGTAACAACACTCACTATGATCATTCTTTTAAGATCAAATTAGTCCAAAGCGGCTCCTTGCTGATCTGGGGCTCTCCTCTCCTGAGGTTTCTGATGATTTTCAGTTTGTGTCTCCTTAACCCAGATTGGTCAGCTCGTCCCTTGCAATAATTAGCACGCACCTGAACCTTGTTTCCTGAAAATAACTTTAACGAAAGGGGGTGTGCTATGCGTCCTTGGTAAATGGTGGTGCCCCAGAGACAGAGAGGCCAGTCCTGTGACTGATGGAAACCTGGCTGGTGTCCCTGCCTGTGATGATGGATGTTGTGCATCAAATTAGCTGTAACATTGACGGTAGCAAGTTGGAAAGTTAGATGCAGTTGTGATAAGGTATCAGCGGTGCTCTTATTTGTTTCTTTGTTTACTTGAGATATAATTAACATAATATTTGTATTGTACTAATTTCCAGTGTACAAAGCAGGGCTTTTATAAAGAAGGGAAATACAAAGGAAACTCAGCAAACCTTTTCTAGAATAGTATGTAGCAGTAACTATAGTTTGGTTATCCTTCGACCCTGAATATAATTGGTACTGGAGACTTTAATTTTACTCACTCTGCATTTAGAAAATTTGTTAACTACTATTTATTAGTTATAATATGATAAACAAAATAGAGGATTTTGCCCCACCTCTTTTTTGCCACATTAATTGGAGGACCATTATCTTCTAAAGGCATGTATTTCTTAAGCCCATTTCTTCATTTCACCTGTGAAAACAGTAGATTTTTTTTCTAGTTTGTAATGAATAGTTAGTGAAATAAACACGGTATGGTACCTTATTATCCTGTTACCTTGTGACAGCATTTATAGGGTGTCTTTTATCAGATTGAAAGAAAAGATTTTGCTTCAAATAAAAAAGTATCATATGAAAGTGGAATTTCTGAGTAGAGTGCAGAACCGTAATTGTCAACAGATTGGATATGTTCAGGCTGTGTTCCAGTGTTTAAGTCATGTGTGGGTGTGCCTGCATCTTTTCGGCAGTGAGCCTATCATTTGGCAGGACAGGTACATTGGCAACACTGTTCATTCTAAAAGTCAATGTCTCAAAAGCCTCAGCCAGATATCCAAGTAGAGGCCTGGTGACTTCGTGCCTCAAGTTTAAGTACATAAAAAAGATTCCCCCTGTAATGACTGTGTACTTGAACTTGATAATGCTGATAAAGATGATCTCTCTATCATGTAATCAGCTGCATTGAAAAAAATCTTCATACGTCCTAAAATTGATCGGCGTCTACATCATCCCATTGCCTGGGATGTAGCATGACAATCAGATGCTGCTGAATGAAGGCACAAATGTCAGAGCTAAAGGAGACCTCAAAGATCATAAAGTACAACTCCCTCATTTTCTTAAGCCTTTCTGTATCAGTGGGCAGCGTCTGAAGTGCTCAGCATAGAGCTTGGCACCAGGAAGCTCTCAACCAATGTTCACTATTATTGTTACTACTTGAGGTCACATAGTTAGGTTTTGGCGGGACCAGGAGCAGAACCATAGTTCCAAGGTGCCATCCGCTGCTCACCCTGGCCCATTTTTCATCATGCATATCACCATCTTATGTAATCTAATGTATTTGTTGGTTTACTTGTTGTCTGTGTTCCGCCACAGAATATAAGCTCCATGAGAGCGGGGACTTTGTCACCTGGTTCAGTCTGCATCCAGAGCATGGCATATAGGAGGAGCTCAGTAAGTAGTTGTTGAATAAAATAATAAATTTAGAGGCCTGCAGGTAAACATGTTGCAGATTTGAGAAGGGAAAGGAAAAAAAAATTAACGCTTATGGAATACCTGCTTTTTAAGATGATTTACATACATATATTAGCTCATGCTCACAACAGCCTAGTGTAGAGGAAAGCATTGTTCTTCCCATGTAATGGTGAAGAATGTGGGGCGCAGAAGTTCTGGTAACTCAGATCTGTCTGACTTCAAAGCTCCTGCTATTTTCACTACTACAATGCCTCCCAATTAGGTCAGATCTAAGAATTTTCGTGAAAAGTACCTTCATTCTAAATGTTGGATGGTCCCATGTTTATTTTTTCATAATTTTTCAAAAAAACTTTCCTTTAAATCTAATCCCTGAGGAAAAAAAGAAAAGCATGCTATCTACTAGAGCCCCTGCACACTATAGAAAGGCATCTAGGAGTGGCAGACACAGTCCTTGGTTGTGGAGCAGGGGATGTGGAGCCTTAGGCCCCCCATTGACCACTAGAGGTGTGAGTCTTAGTTCCTCATCTGTAAAATGGTGCCATCAACAGCCGCCTGCCTACCAGACAGAATTGGTAAGGAAAAGATCGTGTGTGTAGAGCACCTAGCACTGAACTTCATTAAAGAAAGTGGCCATTAAATGTTAACCACATTATTATTGTTACTAATTCCATTAGTGTTACCAGAACAGCAATCATAACGCATACTTTCCTCCAAAGGGAAATACTTACAACCTTGTGTCTTGTCTGTGATCCTGTCTAGGGATGCAGTTAGGGAGCCTGGAGTCATCGGTTGATTCCACCTAAGTCTTTGCTTTAGCTGGGATCCAGATTTTCTGTTCCATATCCTTAGATTGCCAGCCAACTTCTGTCAGCCACCTCACCGAAGCCTGTGTTTGGTCAACAAAGGGAGCAGGGCTTGAGAGAGTGGATGGATTAGGTCAACCCAAAACCACTTTTGGAAAAATAACCTAATGGTAGTACCTTTTAATAGTTTTGTAATGCCTTTCTGTTTTCTGGATGTTTTTCGTGTGTATGAGAAAAATAATATATTTTGGGGAGGCAACTTGACCTGCTTTCTCACAGCTTTGGGACTTACTACATGTCCCTGGGGAAGTTACTTACCTTTGGGTGCCTCAGTATCTTCAACTGTGAAATGGAGCAATAACAGGTCACAACGCATAGCGTTCTCATTAAGATTCAGGAGCTGGCATATGTAAAGTGCCTAGTACAGTAATTGACCCATAGTAAGTGCTCAGTATTAGAAGCTATAATGGAGCACATATTTTCTTTCTCATTTTACTTTTTAAGCGTTCTTGAAGGAAATACCATTTATTAGAATGCAAAGTGTTTTCACATACTTTTTCACATATTCTAATTAATTCTCACCTGAGACTCAAAAGAAGAAACTTGATCAGGGCCATACAGCTACTGAGTGATAGAGCCTAAATGAAAGTCCAGCTTCTGCTTTCCAACCATCTGCTTTTCCTAGGAAAATGCCCTGCCCCCACATACCAGTTGACAGTCCTAGAGCTGGTGGTGGTGTCTTCTGGAAATGTACAAGCTTCAGGGAATATGTACCTGCCTCTATTTAAAAGAACTTTTGATATTTCAAAGAAGTGGTATTGCTGCATTTTGTCTAGTATTTGGAATTGTTTAAAATAACACCAAAACGATTCTAGAAGTTTGATTCAGCACAATTACATTCAACTTTATGGAAGAACGTAATTGAGTGAAACTTAGGACACTGAATCACTGACCACTGGGGTTTGTTTGTGTCCGTGCCGTTTTCCAGTTCACTTGGAGATCTTGACTTTGGAGGCCAGTACTCACCAGCAGTTCATGTTTCTATTATGTTTCACAGCTGAAATGTTACTCTAGGCCAGTAATTCTCATACTTTAATGGGCAGGAGAATCACCCTGAGGGCTCATGAAGGCACAGATTGCTGGCCTCATGCCAAAGTTTGAGTCAGTAAATTGAGAAGGGGTCCGATATCTTGCATTTTTTCCCATGTGGCGTTGATATGCTGGCCTAGGTACCACATTTTGAGAAGCAGTGCTCTGGACCAGAAGTTGATGAACTTCTGTAAATGACCAGATAGTAATTATTTTGGGCTTTGTGGGTCATACAGTCTCTGTCACAAGTACTCAACTCTGCCACCGTGGCTCAAAGCAGCCATAGATAATTATAAGCTGTGTTCCAATAAACCTTTATTTATGGGCATTGAAATCTGAATTTCATATGATTTTACATATTAAAAAATATTATTTTCTTATTTCTTTTTAACCATTTAGAAACATAAAAAATCACTTTTAGGTTATGGGCTGTACAAAAACAGGCAGCAGGCCAGATTTGGCCTTCGGGCTATCGTTTGCTGATCCCTGATGTGCAATTGTGACATGTTGGGGAATTTTCAAACTATTGTTTTAATTATAAAAGTAATGCAAGTAGGTGGCTTAAAAAGTGGATGGTTAGAAGTATAGAAGAAGATAAAATGAATCAGGAAGTCTTCCTCCCCACCCCCAGCCCCGATCACATGCCCCGCAAAGAACCACTGTTGATGAGTATCAATTTTCAGAAATTTTATAGGCATATACAAACTTATATAAATGTATAAATTATTTTTACATCAATGGGCTTTTTATACATATTGTTCAGCATGTGTTTTTTTCCTGACAACGGATGGTGGCTTCTTTACATATCAACACATAAAAATGATTAAGCTGCTTCTCCAATAGCTTCATAGTTTTCTGTTGCGTAGATATCCCATAAAGATTTCCCCAGTCCCCCATTGAGGGGAATTTGTGTTATTTCCCTTTTTTTCTACTACAAAGTGAGGGTCCATCTTCGTATGTCCATTATTGCATAATACCTGCAAGGTAAGGTCCTAGGAGATGAACTGCTGAGTCAAAGGATATGTGCATTTAAAATTTTTGATAGATGTTTCTAAATTCCTGTTGTGGGTACTTTCAGATCCTGTGTTCATTTTGTTTCAGGGTTACACCCTACATTTCTGCTATTTAGTCTTCATCTGACTTGAGCATTCATCATAGTGAATTTTGGTATAATGCCTCCCTGCACATGAACTTAACACAGAGTAGTAATCCTATCAAGGGCAAAAAGTGCAGCTGGCAATTTGTCCGTGATTCTTGAAAGGAAAACAGCTTTAAAGGATATAAAGCCACCCAAACAGTGCCCTGAATCTAGGGTCATCCGCACATTTGCTGCATAAGGTACCACAACAGAAATTGTTCTTTTTGCAGACCTGGTACTTAGCAGATGCTTCTATATGTTTGTTTCCCGTTAGAGTGGAGTTTTCCATTGTCAAACATTTATGTAAACATAGTATTAGCTAATAAATATGCTGTGCTATTATTGTACTAGAACTCAGAATACCACTGCTTTCCTTTCTATTTGGGGCTTTTCCTTTTTTGAGCCAGTGAAGGATTAGGATAATGACTTAATAGACAACAAAGCAGCATCTTAACATGCAGCACTATGTCAGGTTTTTTAACTTAAAATATGCCTCTTTCTGCTCATAGGTTATCATAGAATTCTGTCTTCACCACTCAATCATATCTACTTACACAAGCAGTCAAGCAGTCAACAAAGAAGAAATTTCTTTTTCCGGAGACAAAGAGATACTTCACACAGGATAGTTTTGCCGGCCGCAGCTTCTCCAGCCCACCCAGTGCCTGAGGTACTGTATTGCCCATGATCTGCTGCATTTTCCAGCCAAGATAAAGGTTAACTGCAGAAGCGATCAAATGTGTTTGCGCCTGTCATTTCTGAGCCTTTTGAACCCTAATTTTTAAAGTTGGTTTATGATTCAAAATTGTGATTTGAGAAGTTGTAACATCTGCAGTTCTATCACGTTAATTTTTTTTAACTAAACCTCTCATCTTACAGCTGCTTAGATTATTCAGAATTAGTTTCTACCATGAAATTTTCTGTATTAAATTTCTAACATGAAGGTAAAATTGCGTGTCTATAGTTTCTTAACTTTTTCGGAGAAATAAAAAAATTGGCTGTCAAATTGGGATCATTCAAGAGAGATGACTTGAAGCCAATACACTAGGTGTTTTTTCCTGAAGCCTGCCCTTATACTTTCCATAAGATTAGTGCTGCTGTTTTTGAATCCTCTCTTAGAATAATTAAATAAAACCTCTTGCCTCAGAGCATTCTTGATTTTTTTTTCAGAGATTACAATTCTGTGGAAAGAATCTATTTTCGAAATGCAGTATAAAGGAGGTGTGTGGGTCATGTAGGAAGAATGAGAACAGCTGAAAGAAGTATAGATTTCTCACAAAAATCACCTGCCTTCCCCCTTTTATGCATTTTTTTTAGCAGTAAACCCACATTAAGTATATTATACTCCCTGAAAGTGAGTGGCCCTTTTTTGTGGAAAGGGGCCAGTGAGACAGGCTACCAGAGCCCAGAAGTATATTCCTGGTATTTCCTTAGTGGGAAAGAAAAGGAAATATCCAGAGAGATGAATGTATTGTTTTAGAAGTGTCAGTGACAACCCAGTAGCCCTTCTGCCTGTAATTGTAACCTGGCCACATCACAAAGCAGAGTGGAGACGAGAGCACAGTCTGCGGGGGAGACCGAGCGAGCTTTGGGCCCTGGTGGCAAAGCTGTAGGAGCAGGTGCTCATCCAGAGCTCAGCTGTGGTGCTGCGAGCAGTGGCATTACCTGTGTCAGGAAGGCCCCTCTGAACACAGGAATCAGTGACAGTCCTAAGCCCTGTGTGATACGCTTCGCGAAGAGCAGACCCCTAACCTCAGCCCTTCCACAGTTGCTGTGATGTCAATTGAAATAGCGTTATCTCCCTCAGCTTCCTGTTCCCAACTGCCGTGTACCCTTCCTGGGTACTGTTCAACAATGCTTATGTGGCACTTTCCATAAATAGATTGTAAAGACCTGAGCAAAACCTTGGGACTGAAAGAAGCTCTGTGTGTAAAATTGTATTTATTTTCTGAATGCTGCCCACAGGTTTAAGTAAGCAGTGGAGAATGTTCTGCAAGGGTGATCAGAGTTGAATGTTTTGAGTTGGGGGGGGTTTCTTTGTTTGTTTTTGACAAGTGATGGAAATGTTCTAGGTATTCTTTTTGCACTTAAAAAAAAAGAAAGAAAGAAAAAGAAAAGAAAGCTGTTTGGTTTTGTTCTCTAGTCCCTTCTTAGTTTGGGTACAGTTGCGAAGTGTAAGAAAAGTGTCTACGTAATAGGCTTCAGAAGACTTGACAGTCAGCCTTTTACATACGTTCATTCGGAGAGGGTGTTGTGAGCTATCCTTTGCATAAATTTTATCTTTGTGTTACGAAGATGAAAGTGCTCTTAATTAGCCATTGGGCAATTTGGAAGCTTGGTGCTATTTTTTTCATCAATGGCAATAATGCTTCTTACGGGCTTGGGAGGAGGAAGAAAAGAAAACCACTGTTTGTTTTGACCAGAAGTCTACTTCAGACCAGTTTGACTCAAAGCACAGTAAGGTTAACAGACCATCCAGAAGCAGCACTAACAGGCAACGTTAAGTTCAAAAGGGCAGGGGAAGGAACTGGGGGCAGCCTGGAGGGTCTGTTGTGCTGGCTTCGGAGGTCGGTGCTCCGGCAGGAAGGGCAGAGCTCCATGAAGCAGGAGGCTGTGTCCGAAAAAATGATCCCATTGTCGTGTGCTGGGTTCTGATCTTCATTTTCAATCCTTTTTCCTCAAGCACATAAAGAAGCCAGACTATGTGACGACAGGCATTGTACCCGACTGGGGAGACAGCATAGAAGTTAAGAATGAAGATCAGATTCAAGGGCTTCGTCAGGCTTGTCAGCTGGCCCGTCATGTCCTCCTCCTGGCTGGGAAGAGTTTAAAGGTGGCGTCTCACCAAGCCTCAGAAGGGCTTACAGAAGGGGCAACAAACCCTCCTCTTTGCCTTCTTTCCATTTAACTCTTCTTTTGTATACATCTAATTTGTTAAAAACCAAGTAAAGACTGGGATGGGGGAAAGGGATTTTATTATTTTATGTGTTTTTTTAAGAGGTAACTTAAAATCCAAATTCAGTTTTAAGTATCAGGATTCCAGAGATACTTTGGGCCCAGTCAGCCTGTCCAACTTGATCCAGGGCAGACAGCTCTGACTTCTGCCTCCTTATTCCTGCCTGTAGTTTCTGCTTTTATTCCCCACATTATTTCTGTGTGCCTGAAGAGTTGTTCTGCCTCATCCTTTGTTTCCTGTTTTCTTGCATTAGCTCTGCAAAGAAAGATTAGAGCAGATAACACAAAGCTATAGGTAATATAAAAATGTAACTATGGACAACTATCTTACTACAAGATTTAGTTCTTCCAGAATAATCTGAGAAACACCCTGCTTTATAGGAATCCTTAAATATATATGGGCCTGTAGTTTTCAAAAGGTGGGCAGAATTTAAGAAGTGAGTCTCAGGAATGAAATCACTTAGGGTATCATTTGTGTAATAAAGTTGTTATAGCAACATAACTAAGCTTAATGTGAATATCAAATAACACAAAGAAATATTACAGAAATAGTTAATTTTTAATAAAAGATTTTGTTTTAGAATTTTATGACTTACGAGTTTATGGAGATATCTTCATGTACTCATAAAACTCAATTTTATTTTTGTTTTTTTTAGTTTGAGAGAGGATTTTTTTTAGTTTGAGTTTGAGAAAAAATACTCTCCAAAGTATTTTTTTAAAACAATGGATTTATTCAGGTATGTAAGAAATCAAGATTTGTGAAAACCAAATTTCTACGATAGGTATCAGACTGAATTTTTAAAATAATGATCCATAATCTCCCCACCATTGCTGCAAAGCCCATGTAAGATTTCTCTTAGATAAGAACGTGTGGGATGACCTACTTTTCAAGCTTTGTCATCTAAACTGAAGATACTTTTGAGAATGTATTTATATGCTTCAGCTAGCCTGAGGCACTAACCATTGAAGAAGAGGAAGGAATTGCCCAGGAAGCTTTGTGAAGTGTTCAGGCCCAAAGGAGTCATGTCATTGAATGACTCACGGATAATTTAAAGGATCTTAGAGTTTAAAGTCTCCATTTCCTAATAGCCCATAACACCATCCTATGCCCAAACAGTTGTCCAAAAGGCACAATTAAAAATTTAATGTTAATCACCATTAATTAAACTGTTGTATCACAAGTTTATCACAGTAAATTTATATAATCTCATCAGAAAGTACTGTAGCTGTAGACATAGTCAATGAGTGCAGGAAATGACTTCAACGGTTGCTGCACAATTTCTTTATTTAATATTTTAGGTTGACATGACAACTGAAGAGATAGATGCTCTTGTCCATCAGGAAATCATCAGTCATGATGCTTATCCCTCACCTCTAGGCTACGGAGGTTTTCCAAAATCTGTTTGTACCTCTGTAAACAACGTGCTATGTCATGGTATTCCTGACAGGTATTCATTGCTTAATAACATATTGTTCCTTCGGAAACTAAAACATGAAACTAAGATCTATAACATATGTTGAAAGATACTAGTTTAATTGAAACCCACCTGTAAACTTTTGAAGCTGATTATGGCAAAACAAAAATTTTGAAGTATTTTGCCTCAACGGGACATAATTTAATGTTTGTTAAAGCAGTGTGTAATCCACACAAGTCATGGTTCATGAAATATTTCTTTTACCTTCTTAAGTTTTAACCATATAAATGGTAAAAATCCAAATGTAGGCAAATATAGATTATCAACTGTTGTTTTGGGTCTTTGCAAAATTAAGGAAACTAATAAGTACATTTTTTTAAAGACTGTTTTAAAGATTTTTAAACAATGGCAGTATGTTCCTATTATGTATGTCTTGTAAAATTTGATGTGACTAATGTAACTTAAAGATTAGATATAGTTATTCCATTTATTCCTCTTCCACTCCAAATTATCATTGTGACTCACTGGGTGTGTGATAGTCTTAGGTATTTATTTTTACATTCCTTTTATTGAGATCTGTCTATCACCATTTTTATTCTGTTTATGTTTCAGTCGACCTCTTCAGGATGGAGATATTATCAACATTGATGTCACGGTGAGTAAATAATATAAAAAAAATAGTCTTTGATCAACTTCAGAATTGCTGGTAGCAACAGGAAGAATTGTGGATTGAAAATGTGAACTGCACCAAGGGAAGTGCTGTTTACTTCCAGACCCAGACGCAAGCAGCTGGTTTCCTTTTTTGTCTTTAACTCTGTGTTTATTCCAAGTAAACCCAGGCCTGACTTGAATTTAGGGCTGGAATCAGATGCACTGAGATCAATGTTGGCCTAAGTGAAATGTCAACCCAATCCTGCTATGTGTCATGTTTTTGAGAAGGTGTAATTGTTATTGATCCACTGTGTAGTTAATGCAGAGCACCACAGCACTGGGCAGCTGCTGAAGCTAGATATGTATGAGATGAGCTAACGCGAAGAAAGCCAGCATTTTTCCTTCACTCTGCCAAGATTGATCTTCCTCTTCCTGCTGATTTTGAGTGGGGCCTGTCATTATCTTACTCTGTCATTAGGGGCTACATTGGCCTGTGTGTGTCAGTCTATTTGGACAGCAACTCTTTTGCTAGCAGTGTTCCTTAGATTTATTAAAATCCCTGAAGGTAACGTCGTGTTCCATTTCTGGTATAGAGGGTGTAGAGAGCCTTGAACTTGGAACATACAAACAGAGTGGTTTTCTCACTGAACCTAAGTTTTTACCAAATGGTTAACAGCCTTTCTTTTAAATAACAACCCAAAGTGATTTCACATGGGAACTTAGAATTGTACAAGCTCTAACCTTTACTAATTCCCTCAGCC
The DNA here is from genome assembly GCF_018350175.1 of Felis catus. NCBI lineage: Eukaryota > Metazoa > Chordata > Mammalia > Carnivora > Felidae > Felis > Felis catus. Next base: position 160,572,935 of record NC_058375.1, read on the forward strand.
TCTCACTATTCTCAGACTTGGATGATTTGTGCCTTGGCAGTTCATTTTACTAAAAAATTTTGTAGCGGTTCCTTTGGATTATGTAGATTGGAGATAAATTCTATACATCTGATGATTAATAAATTATTTTTAAATGAATAAATAAAATTTAATCATCTGATGAGAACTTGTTGAGATAGACAACATTCAAGGAGTATAGCTTCTATTAATAAGGAAATATTTTTAATAATAGTTATTTGTCTATCCAGACCATGAAGACAGGTAAGCGTGGGAATGAGGTAGAAATTGGCATCCAGCCATTGGGTTTGGTCAAATTTTTAGTTGTTTAAATTAACTCACCCTCTTGTCTTCCTATCAGTTTGTATGATAATATAGTCAGGGATTCTTTTATTGCTGATACTTTTTCATATATCATTTTGTCCTACTTAGAATACTTGAACATTTGCTCCACATAGATTCAGTTGGTTTATCTTTCCAACTCAGAATCATGTAGAGGGAGATATTTTATGAAGTATACCTGAAATAAAGTATTTTTCATGATATACTTTTCTTTTGAATTGTAACTGATTTAGGGGTTTTACATTTATCATCTCACCTAATCACCCCCTAATAAAATATTGCTGCTTTGAATGAAACCAGCACACTCTTTCTTGCTGCTTCCAGTTCATCCAAAGAGAATATTCCATGCCTTTTCTGTTTTCCTGAAGACTTTTAATAAACAATTCCAATTTTAACATTCAAATATTTCACAGTTGCAAAACTAATAAAGCAAAGTGAAATATTTCAGGTGTCTAGAAATATGGAGGAGTCAGGAAGCATACAGGTAGGTATCTTAACAAATTATATTTCTTTTTCTTTACCCTTCCCCACAAATTATATTTCTTATGAGATCTTTTATTAAGTGAAAGACTCCACTATTAGATCCTTATACTTTATTAGAAAATACTCATTATGTGTTTTATAATTGTTTACATGTAGTATATACATCACAGGAAAACAGGCGTCTTTCCCCCTTGAAAGTTGAATGTTAAAAAATAGACAATGAGATATCCAGAGTAGTTGCTCAATAAATATTTGTTTAATAAATGAAGTACAAAACAAGAATACTTTGTGAACACAAATCCTAATTATAGATAACTGCCACAGACTTTCAAAAGTATCGTTATTTCCATATATATTGAGTTTTCTAAGTAGTCATTTTGAAAGCTAGCCAAAAGAATTATACAAAGGCAAATAAAGATTTTAAAAAATATTTTTACTTAAATAACAGTTATAATTATAACACTGAGTTATACATTAAAAAATTTTGAGAGAGAGAAACACAGAGTGCAAGCAGGGGAGGGGCAGAGAGAGAGGGAGCACAGAACCTGAGGTAGGCTCCAGCCTCTGAGCTGTCAGCACAGAGTCCGATGCAGGCTGATGCAGGGCTCGAACTCACGAACCGCGAGATCATGACCTGAGCCAAAGTCAGAGGCTTGATGGACTGAGCCACCCAGGTGCCCCTATGCATTTTGTAAAGTGATTATTACTCTTGTATTGGCAACTGTTATATATTTGTGTATAAAATCAAACTTGTACTTTCTTGGATTGCAAATGGGGATAAATGTATAAAATTCTATTGCAAGGAGTTAAGGTCATTTGACATAGTAGAGAAAACATTTGATTAGAAGCCAATAACCCATCATATTAATCTGGATCTACCTCTGTATTCCACCACTAACCTGAGACAAGTTACTTGTGTATGCCTCAGTTTTCTAACTTAGAAACTGAAGACATAGTAAAGACTTTTCCTGCTTCCCTTACAGAGGATAGTATTTTTTTAATGCAGAATAGTATACAGATTTAAGATATTAAATCAGTATTAAAACAGTCAGGAAGCTCAGATAAACATCTTTTTTATAAGTTTCTGCATTCTACTTCATGAGAAAGAGAAATGTGAAAAATAATTACATAGGTCAAATTTATGCAAAATAGCAAATGCCATGCTATGTCTAAGGATCAGCTTTCAACCAGTCTCCTCTACCTTCTCTGTTTATTATAGTGTTTGTTATTATTGATTTTTATAACAAATCTGGTATTTTTCAAGATCCTATGGGGCCTTCTGAATCATTGACAACTGATAAAATTGTTTTTTCTGTAATTTTATCCTTAAGTCTATTTTGTTATCGTTTAATCCTTTAAAACCCATGTATAGTGTTTTCTGTTAACATTCTGCTATCTGGAACATTTGATTAAGGTTTCACTTCCAGATAGGACTTTTCCATAGCATATTTCATTCTCATATCAAGCCACTTCAATTCTCAGAACTAAATTCTCCTATGTCTAATACTGACAAGTCTATTTTATTTCTTCTTATCTATCACTTCCAAGTATAGAAATGGTAAATAAAAGATCATATATCTCCATGACACTGAAGAAACTTCTCACTATGTTAAATACTTCTGGGTTCTTTAGACCTATTATAGTAATTATGGGTCAGTGTCTTTGGTCAGTAAATTATGCATATGTAGTTTTGTCTTCTCAGAAACAAAATGAGGTATCAAAACATTTTAATAGCATTGCTAATCATAATGCTATTGAAATAGCCCTACCATTACATATTTATTTTTAAATTTTGTAATATTGTCGTATGGCTTCTTTTTTTAAAATTTCTGTGAGGCTTTAGCATGTCCCTTTTTTTTTTTTTTTTTTTTTTTTTGGTAGGGAAACTTGAGAGTAATTCTGGAAGGGTGAAATATATGAATCTACTAAATGCATACATGAGCACAATATATACTTTAATGAGTACATTTACAAACGAGAACATATTTTAAAATATTTGCCTGTGTTTAGGTCTATTACAATGGCTACCATGGAGATACCTCTGAAACATTTTTGGTGGGCAATGTGGACGAATGTGGTAAAAAGTTAGTGGAGGTTGCCAGGAGGTGTAGAGATGAAGCAATTGCAGCTTGCAGAGCGGGGGCTCCCTTCTCTGTAATTGGAAACACAATCAGGTAAGCCTTACACTGACAAGTAAAGGGAGGGTTGGCAAATGGTACAAAGGTTATTGGTGGCTTGGTATAAAGTTGATGACATGTTTTATGATTCAGAACCATCATTTCAGTCTGATATCAGTATGTGGACTGCCAAGCTGCAGTGTTGTTCCCTGGGTTTAAAAAAAAAAAAAAAAGAAAGACTTTAAAACAGTGAATTATACTCAGGTCAGCGGGAAACTTATAAGAGCAGCAAGCAATATTTATACGACTGCTTTAGTTTTAGCTCGACATACTAGTCTGTAGTGTTCCTTTACTCAAAATCATACCAAATATGGAAAAAAGTACCTAAGGGGGTAAACATCCCAACTCTTGGGTAATGAAACAGGAGAAAAGCTAAATTTTATAAAGGAATGAGGTGAAACATATTCTTGTGATACAAAGGTAAAAAGCATTAGCTCGAGCAAGCCTTACCTTTCAAATCAGTGGATTAGCAAACAGGCTAAAAGGGTAAGCTAATGTCCTTTTCTCGTCCGGTTCAGTTTTCCTGTACACCATTGTTTATTTTCCAAACGGTATTCTATGCGTGCTTTGTGAGTATATGTGTATTTTCTGAACTCAAGACTTTTCCCTATAATCTGTTACCTACGTTTAGATCTTTTTTCCCCCATAACTGTTTTGAAGTAGACATACGGAATATGTGTTTTCATCTAAAAGTAATACATTTTGTTAAAGATGATCACATCAGTACCTTTTAAAGCACTGTTCTCATTAATATGAACCATTGAACACTTCCCGTTTGTCTAAAGGATGGAAGGCGTAGTCACCTTGAAAAGATGCTGCCTTTTTTCTTCGTAAGCCCTCAAATACTTTAAGAAAAAAGGCAATAAAATATCAGTTAAATGTATTTATGGCTTTAAAAATATTGTAACAATGTCTGAATCAAACTTTAGTAAAATCTCTTTGGGTTATATCTGAGAAGCTTTTATTGAAGACTTCGAGCAAAATTGTGTTTTTGACAGTTTTAAATTATAGGCTAACTAGCCTGGGAAAAAAGGATAGTGTCTCTCTGTTCTTTCATAGGAAATGTTGAATCAGACCCCTACTGGGAAAAGAAATTTAATGCATATCTCACTATCTTACTGTCCATGAATATAATAGAAATGAATTCAAAATGCAGTTTTATTTTTGCAAATGGGATGAGTCGATAGATGTATCTCATATTTTTGAACACCTAGGGTTCAACAAATTTACTGGTGGTGCTCTTGCATTTTAACAAAATTTATTCTTCAGTAGAAGGGGGCAGAGAACACTAGATTCTTATTCAAGCATTCTATCGAGCTCTGCATTCATGGCTGTGTCTAAAGGGCATGTCAGCCTTTGATTCTCTCTGAGAGGTAATTATCCTTTTCCTGTCACGGAACAACAAATGATAGCTAACTACAGAGGCACATTTGCAGTAGTCACATTCATCAACTGCAGAAAAAAAAATTCAATTTAATTGTGCAACACAGCTGCACATGGGCTTTTGAGCATTTCTGTTGTTCTCCCTGTCTCGCTATTCCTCCCTCCAGATCTATTTTTTAAACTTTTTTTCTGGTTATTTTTTCCCCTTTTTGTCTCTTCTTCCATTTTTACTCTCTGTACTTTCTTGTTAAAGTAATTTTCCTTTGTGGCTCTCATTCTTTTTTCCCCATTGAAGGCTATGAATGTAGAAAATTATCACAATTACTCATATAATTGAGCCTCTTTGTAGCAAGTGCAACTCCAGTAGCCTTTCTCCATCATGAAAATGGTTTCATTATAGGGTTTTTCATATTCTCTGACACCATCTACACAGAGGAACAGGCGTGCAGATGAGATGTGCTAGGAACAGGCTAGATCAGTAAGGTCACAGTAGGAATAATTAGCTCTGCTATGGAAAGAGCATCTAGGCCTTTTACTGCTACATAAATGTACTGTCCGTGGCTTTTAGTCACAAAAAAACTTACTAACAAATGGAGCTCCCGCCTACTACTTTGAAAAAAAGATTTGTATCAACACTACAATTTTCCATCATTAAGACTAATAACACAGAGCCTAGTATACATCAAGGGGAATAAAAAGAAAAATCTCACATTCAAGTGGCGGCTGGGTGCTGACCTTTGTTCCCTTTTTTTGTGTACGACTTAACTCTTTACAAAAAAGAGCCACACGCCACACCAACATGCAGGTGAACTCCAGCTAGTACTCGCAAAGCGTAGCATTCAGTCGGAAAATCTGATAAATCTCCATGCAGGATAATGCATTTCATTACATATTCACTACATTAATTCTAGCTACATAAAAAGAAGAAGAAGAAGAGGAAGAGTAGAATTGAAAGTGACATTGGATTTTAGCTATCTGGATGCAAAGGTCAGTTTTCGCAGAGGATGAATTTGCATGTACAAGCTCCTTTGAAAACCAGATCAGTCTCAACAACTACACTTACAAAAACTACGTGAAAAATAATAGACAATGAACTTTTTACTTTTACCCTGATACATTTCGTTGTTTAGATGGCTTGTGTCTGCCACTGGGGACTAACAAATGTTTGTTCTGGTGTGTTAAGGCAGTGTTTCTGGACCTCTATTATTTCGCCTTTTCTTATTCAGGCAAGATCTCAAGGGAGTAAATAAACAATCTCCACCTTTAAGCCAAAAGTACTTGGAATCATTACAGACCGAAGGTTTACAAGCATCTTTCAACCAGCCTTACTTATTTTAAGATATTTACCATCTTTCGCACAAATTCCTTCTCCTGATACACCATGAAAAGAACATGCAAGCATCTTTTATGAGTAGTACGTCACCAAAAACCGAGTGATCTTTATGGGAAATTTTGAAATTCTCTGAAGCCTGTAAGGATGGGATGATATCTCCGGAGAAACACTGGCTAAAATAGTTTAATGAAAAGAGTTCTCTCTGTGCCCTTGTGCTTCATGAGGGATGGCTAGTGATGTTTGGGCTACAGTGTTACCATACTCCCTGTACCTCCATTTGCTTTAAATTATTTCTAAATCCGTGTATTTGTAATTATCTCTAGATGATATGATCCATGCATATGAGAATACTGTGAATGTGTAGATTCACGCATCCCAAATATGTGACAGTTCAATCAAAAATAATTTAAACTTACAGTTGTAAATGTCATGATGAAAGTATCAATAAATGGTTTTTAATGTTTAATTCATAAGTATATGTTTTGATATTAATTTAGAAGAATATAAAGCAGATTTTTAAAAATAATCTCTTTCTATTAGATTATGCACATTTAAACAATAAGTGGCTCAGGCAAAATAAGTCATTTTAATGTCATCCGTGATGGATTTTTCTTGACAGCTACTGTAAATTACAATTACACTGCTTCCCTCTGCACACGAAAGTAAGCACTGCAATAAATTATCTTTTATTTCAATCCATCATGTCTGCTTTTCGGAAACAGAAAACCTCAAATAAAAGTTCAGCACTATTGTAAGAAAAATACAGTAATTTGTGATCCAGCTTGAGACATAAACGTGTACCGCTCTTTTGGAAAACGGTTGTTGGCTTTCAAAAATATTACTAATTGTACTTAAACATTACTTGTCATTAGAGGGAATCCTTGGACTTGTGCATTCCTTCATTCAAAGCTTACTGCTTAAAATAAAAATCTGGAAAGACTGAAGTAAAATTCTGTAACTTGGAAGATCAGGTGCCATTTAATCAGAGATACGACTGTTTGGAAATTGGTGCTGTTTATAGGATTCACGTAGAAATGGTGATAAAACTATTTCCGTGTGCATTTTTATTTCTTTAGAAGAGCATGCACTTAAATATAGTACTCCTCTGCCCTCTTGGCGAATGTATCCTTAGTCATAAAATGTAGCTGAAATGTATTAAGAGTTTTAATTTCTCCAGACAATACTTCAATTGAGGAAAACTACCTCATGAAAGGGAATTAAACTGAAGAAAACAGTCACAAGATGAAATTCCTTAAGAGAGATTTCTCTTTCAACTATAAACTGTAACTGAAACATGAACTATGATAATAGTATAATTTGAAAGTAAGTTCATAGACTATGTTTATACACTTCCTTCTTCCTTTCCCCTCTTCTCTCACCCCAAATAGTCCCTATGAAGGACTTCAAGTCATAAACGTGCTCAGGCTCATAGTAAACGTACTGCCTGAGAGGATTTCTAGTTAGGGAAAATCAGAACAAAACAGCTAATGCCAGGATAATTCTTTTCAGTAGATTTCAGCAGAAAGAAGGCAGATCTCATGAGTGGAATGTCCAGGACAAGAAGACCCTTGTGCTCAGAAATGGTCAAGGCCCTGTAATGGCTGGTGTTGGGGCTCAACGGAGGCATTTCTTGGGCACCCTTGCCTGTCCAGCTGTTTCCATTTTCCTCAACACACCAGTTAAGAAAAGCACACATGCTCCACCTTCCCATGCCACAGTCAGGGTTACCACTACTTGCTTTCCTGTTAGAGCGGGACCTACTATTACAGGTCCCTTGGATTATCTCCATGAAATTAGATTTGGACCCTAGAATCAGGTAGATAATCTTGTGTGTCCCATATATTCCAAAGTAGTAGAAGGAGCATTATTTTAAGTAGTAATTAGGGACATTAATGAGATTTAATGGCATTTAGTCCCAGTAAGTATGTGTTGAAAAGCTCACTACAAATCCAAAAGGAAAATACCCTGAAAAAGCAGATAGAAGTATATACTTAGCTTCTGGGAATCAAGCATTGAGATGGGTGCTTAGCCAAGGAGCTGAGTGAAATTTGTCCGGTTCTTTTCTTCTTTCCACCCGGCTGTGAAATCCTGACCTTTGCGTTCATGACACACACATTCTATGATACTCCTATGACCATAAGTTCCAGCAGGATCCAGGCAGCAAATTGTTGTAGGAGAATGCACTCAAGTATCTTTAGCCACCTTGTAATTGCCCAGCTTTTTTTATGAAGAGGAATGAGAGGGATGATGGCAGAGGGAACCCAAGTGTTTTTTCAGAGTGGGTTTTCTTCCTCTCCTTTCATCAGAAATTAAAACGAAGATTGCCATTGTAACACACATTTAAGATGTAGCCGTGATGCCTACCAATCAGTTAGATCCCAGGGTTTTTTTTTTTTAGGGTTTTGTTTTGTTTTGTTTAGAAAATAAAATAGAACAGTTTACATTGACTGTTCTTAGAATCATTGAGGTCTGTTGGGATTGAAGTCACATAATTTACAGGTTTAAGTAGAACACATTCTTGTAAAAAAAAAAAAAAGTCTTGATCAGTATTGTCTTGTCTCAGTCTCTCTTCCACCCTCTATCCACTCCTCAGTTTTTATTCAGAAATTGTGTGGTACAAATGGAAACACCTTGGAAAAGTTTTTGTACCTCCTGCCCAAAGAGCAAAAGCACATAGAAATAACTATAACCATAAGGTACAACTTTAAGAGATAAAAATGTTGAGTTATTATTCCTGTTGTCAATACATGCTTAGCTTACCTATTTCTGCACTATCGGTTACATGGAAATTCATTCTGAATGAGAGGCTGTCCACCTGCTATTTGTAGTGACATCCTGGTCCAAGGGAAGATATCTTACAGGTCTGGAGATGCAACTTAAACATATTCAGTGATAACTATTGACATGAATGCTCATAGAGATGCTGCCTTTGAGTTCATGTTAAATTGAACCTAGGGTCTGTTGGAAACTCTAGTTTGAGATCTGAAAACTTTGATTTTGGTAAAAATTTAAATAGGAGTCCTATAAATCCTGATTTATTGTTATGGTTAGGGTTAGGGCACTGTGCCCCTTATCCATGTGGAAATATAAATTGTTAATGGTATATATGTTCTTATCTTTGTGGTACTCCTAGAAATGAATATGTTCACCTGATTTCAAAAACAACTTCTTAACTTTATAGGTGAAGATTTTAGGGTTGGATTCTATTTGCCACATTTCATTTATATGGAATAGATGGAACCCAGTACATTTGCATGTAGAAATAACTAATAAAGCGTTAAGAATTAGGAATCACAATACTAGCTTCTCTTAAGCATCACAGTGATTTAAAAACATTCTGTGTGAATTTTGTTAATGATACAGGTCTTGCATGGAAATCCCAATGAGCACAAAGTTTTGGAGTATTTTAAGAATATTGACAAAGCAGATTTGACCTTTTGTATGAGTGTTTCTGTTTCTAAGATGTATAATGTTTTGAAATAGGCCAAAACAAGGGAACTATAAAAGTAGGAAGTCACATTTCTAGATTGCATTTTTGTTTCTCTGTTTGGTTCTCAAATTAGTATTAATTTGCACAGTCTTTGGCGAAACCTCATACAAACAAGGCAAGTTTTTATTCCCTGCATTCTATACACATGTATTTTGGTTATGTATGTCGATCTATATATGAGATAACACTCATTTGTTATCTAAAAGTGGCCTTGTTTGAATGCTGTACTAAGGTAAATGAAACAAACTACTATGTTAGATACATACCTTTTTTCTTAATTTATCCAAAGGGAGTCATTACATGCAATGGCAACAATTTTAATTATTCCAGAATAATGAAAACAGTAATGTTATCATCTGACTCTAAATATAACTGATTTTTTCTCTTTCAGGGGCTATTTTAAAGTGACTTTAAGTATGCATTAAAAACTTACCTAATTTAATTAAATATTTTGTTTGGTCACTTTTAAAGCCACATAACTCATCAGAATGGTTTGCAAGTCTGTCCACATTTTGTGGGACATGGGATAGGATCTTACTTTCATGGACATCCAGAAATTTGGCATCATGGTAAGAAAGTGATTGAATGGAATCTGGAAAAGGCAGTTTTGTTCCTGAGGCTCCTCTAACTTTGAATGCCTATTATCATCCTTTGGTGTGTATGCATGTGTATGTGTAGTGGGTGGGGGGGTTTACTTAATTGTAACCAGCACATTACAGTGTTATTGGATTAGAGCCCAGCAGTTTTCAGTCTCAAAGAAAGGTTTATTTTGCTTTTTGTCTTCCCACAAAAGGTGATGGCTAGAAGGCACAAGGGATATTTGCCTAGAAAGTTACTGAAAACAAAATGCCACTGCATCAATGTCCCAGCAGCATGCACATACGACTGTTTTCTGTTTTTCTTTTCCTACCCCCTTCTCTAACCGCTGACTGTTGTGGTTAAACTTCATTACATCCTACACAGCGTTGACAGCTGATCTATTTAGCAGCATGTACTCTTTAGTGATTTCTAGATTATACCCACCCTTGTGTTCCTTCCCCAGAGCCTCCTCTTTTCACTGCCTGGGTGTGCACCCTACAGTGAGAGTGCAAGGGTGGGCCAGAGCAGTGGGAGGATTTGGGTGTGGGTAGGAGGCGGTTCTATAGAGTGGCCCCCAGGGGAGCTGCACACCTGGACAGGGACCAAAGGAAAGTTGGGCCTTGACCTGTGTGCTTGGGGTGGGAGCAGTCCCTGGAGGGAATACCGCCTGGAACCCATTACCCGGAAGATCTCCGTAGACCCAGCAGGTCAGAATTCCTTTTGCACCAGAGAGTCCTTCCTCCCCCCGTCCCAGGCAGCTCAGAGGAGGTCCGGGCAGGAGTGCAGACAGAGCATCTCAGGCGTGTACCCCACCCTGCCCCAACACTTGGAGTTATTGCAGGGTTACCCGCCCTGTCCTAGCCTCCTGCTCCAATCTGCACACTAAGTGGCTGCCTTCCCTTCGTATCAGTTCCCCAAGGTATCTTCCTCTTTGGGGTAGGAGGGCAGGGCCTAGGACCCAGTGAAACCAGGAGACCTTGAAGCAAGTGGCCAGGGGACAGTGGAGGGGGGAACGCAACAGGTGTCTGGAACACCCAGGCTGCCTCTGCTAGGCCTTGGTGCACCCTTCCCAGGGGTCTTGACCCCCAGCAAAGAAAATGTAGAGGCTAAGGCCCAGAACCCCTGTGTTTAACCCCTTGGCAGTAGCCACTACCAGGATTCTAGATCTCTCCATCCTTCCTTCTACCCTAAAAGAAAATAAGTAAAATGACCAAGGTTTTTGAGCAGTCCTGTCCTTCTAATTCTGTTTCTCTTTCTCTCCATTTCCCACTCCCCCTACTCCATATATTTTGTTTTGCAGCGAATGACAGCGATCTACTCATGGAGGAGGGAATGGCGTTCACCATAGGTCAGTGCCCAAGTTCCCCTTTAGAGAGCGGTGGCTCCTGGGTGGAGGCAGCAGCGCTGGCCTAGGCCAGGCAGTCCCGTGAAGGAATAATAAAGCCAATCAGTGTAATGAAATAATTCAGATGCATAGCAAATCTGATTAAATAATATCCTCGAGTCCCATCTTCCTAAATCAGATACTTACCGACACATTTAGAAGACGGCAGCCGTCCAACCTCTAATTTTGTTACCAGCATAATGTGGTGTTTGGTTTTTTGTTTTGTTTTGGTTTTGTTTTGGTGTTGTTTTTTTTTGTTTGTTTGTTTTTTGTTTTTTTTGGTTTTGGTTTTGGTTTTGGGGTTTTGTTTTGGTTTGGTTTTTTTCATTAACACCCAGTGACTAGAAGTGATTATGTCCCTTGCTCTCTGTCAGCAAGTGGTATGTCCTTTCTGGCTGCCCATTCCTGGCTGATCATGTGGTTGGTGTCACCACCAAATTCCAATCACCTCAGACCTCAGAGGCATCATCTTTCTGACTGTGGTACTTAATGGAGAAGCAATTAGAGTGAAATAAGAAAATTGTTATTTGCTGATTAATGAACATTTTGAGCATGTTTTAAAAATTCAAATATTTTTAAAAACTGACTGGTATTTATAAGAGGGACTGGTGTTTGGGTGGTTATTATCCACAGGGTCCTAATTAAGGCTTGATTAAAATGCCCTTTTTTCTAAAAAAAAAATTACGAACTAGGCAACTTCATACATTTTTTAATGCGGTGGTGTTTCCTCTTCCTACTGTTTAGTTTGTAGTATACTATGTAAGCAACATCAATTATCAGCCCTTGCGAGATGACAACATGAACCCGTGGGGGAAGCGCTTGCGGGGAGGGGAGGAGAACCATCTTATTCTCTTTTTTCATAATCAGCCGAAACAGAAACAATATTTGACAAGAATCTGATTAGATCACTGCAGTAAATATTTTCCTTCTTACAGAGCCAATCATCACCGAGGGATCCCCCGAATTTAAAGTCCTGGAGGATGCATGGACTGTGGTCTCCCTGGACAATCAAAGGTGTTTGCTTTCTGTGCCGTTGGCTTTGAATTCTATGGGAAGGGAAGCTTCGATCAACGGCCCTGGCGGGCTGCTGCTCCTCGCCCCCGTACCCCGACCCCACAGCTAGGGGTGTCGCTCTTTCCCATGGCTGCTGTGTGTGTTTCAGGTCCGCCCAGTTCGAGCACACCGTTCTCATCACGTCGGGGGGCGTGGAGATCCTGACCAAACTACCCCACGAGGCCTGAGGAGCCACCTGAAGGTCACAGAGGCCAGGAGGTTTTTATCCTAAATTGTTGAAATCTAGCTGGAGAACTTTTAAAAGACACAGGCGAACGGCAGTTCACGCAGTAACCAACCTAGCATTTACTCTTGGAAAAACCCGGTGGGGTTTGGGGGCAGCTGGGAACTCAGATCTCAAGCCCTGCCTTGGCCTGAGCGGCTTCAGAGGGATGGATCCTGGAGCCGGCTCGGCTTCCCAACGCTCCGCACTTCCCAACGCAGGGAAAAGATTCTGGAGGGGAATGGGGACGCCCTCGGTTGGAAGAGGAGGGATTTCTAGAGATGCATGGTTTTCGCTTTGCCTTGTCTTGACTCTGACCAAGTAAAAAGCTTTTCCTTCTTAACCATTGTGTCTGTGCTCCTTGCATCTCTGACAGTTACTAGGGGGAGAGAGTGGGTGGTTAATTTTTGAATCTCTAAACTTTTCACATGTGCATGTAAGGAGGGAAAAATGAGCCTAGATGTTAGCTGGGAATTTTTTTAAAGTCTCTTTTTTCTGCCTTGTGGATCCCACGTTGGCACTCTCAGGGGCCAACCACCCCCCAGCCTTTCATAGCTGCTTTTGGAGATGAAAAGATTAGCCCGCAAATGGAAGGGTTGGTCACAAACATTTCCTTGCCTGTGAACCCTGGGCCTGGTCCCTACAGGGCTTTATCAGTCCAGAAACATGACTTTCCCAGTCCCCTGTGGCTCCTCCTACTTGTCCCTCATCCTACCCTAAGTGGCCATCCCTGAGGTTACTTTTGAGAGCCCCTCTCCGAACTCCCATCACACACACACACACACACACACACACACACACACACACACACACAGGACTGTATGTTGCACTAGGAATTAGAACATCGGCCCCACCTGTCCAGATGTGAGCAGTGTCCAGCTGGTCTACCTCCTAAGCAGACCATATTGGCCCCTTTTGGACTGTGCTCTTCTGATGGAGACCCAGAGGATCCCAGCACGGGGAGATACGGAAACTTTTGAGGGCTAGAGCCAAGTTAGCTGGGATTGGAGCTGGCAAGCCCACAGCTCCACCTGCTTCCGAAGCAGGAAATCCAAGGGGCCACGTTCTGCATTTGCCAAAGGCCGATTTCTGATCAGAATACCCTTCCTTCCTCAGCACCCTCCCCCCCCCCCCAGCACTTGTTCACACCTGGGCTCAGGTGAAGAGGTTTGGGGCCTCTAGCAGACCACATAGAAACTATCCCTGCTCTGGTCATAGTTTAAAGAGCAAGTTCAGTGAAGGTGTCTGGGCAGTCAGGGGTTGTGCTAACTTTTGCTTCTACTGAAACGGGTTTTGCAAAGTTGCCACCCTCTAAATACAGCTTGAGCTGCAGATCATCAAGGAAATGTGAGCACCTGTAGTTATCATGACAGGTGGCCTCTGTGATCAGGACCCAAGAGGCAGCTCACTTTGTGACACTCAGAGTGGAGAAGAGATGGGAAACTGAAGCCAATAAGTGCACTCAGAAAAGTGGCTAGTTCAAGCTTTTCCCTAAACTTGGATTCTCTCAGGTGTCCTCCAACTCCCTTTCTCTGTGTCCAGAGATGTAGAATTTGGACCGAAGTAGTTCCAATTCAAGTGGATCTGAGAGCTGGAAAAGACGAGGAAAAGGTTGAAGATTTAAAGGACCATAGAAAAACTTGGGGGATGCTTGAGAGTTGGCCAAGCAAAAGCCTCAAGATGAGGCTGCTGCTCTGGACCCATCCGATTCTCTAGTAAGGAACCAGGCCCAGATGGCCTTGGGGGAGGTTTGCCAGATAATGATTGCACTTCTCTCCTAGAACAATCAGATTGCAATGGTTAGCCACTTATCTTATCTACGGATCAGTTTACTCCAAGTTCCTCAAGAATAATTTTATTAGGACCACAGGATTTTACCATCCACTGGGATAACATGCTGCTTGGGCAGCAATTATTCTGAGGTGGAAGTATTTGGGGGACAGGTTTATAATCTTATATATTAAAGTAACTAGTTTAAGCCTAATTTAAATATTATACACACGTATATGTATATATACCAGCACCAGCCAATACTCGCTCCGTAGGAAACAAACTTGAATTAGAACGAACTCCGTTTAACCTGCTTTGAAGTTGAAGTTAGAAAGCAGATTTAAAAATACCCCATGCACCACAGCTACCACCTCCCAGATGAACTGGCCCCAAACCTCCCGCGGGGCCGCGGGGATTTCCGCCCACGCGTGGCCACGGCTACCACCACCCGGCGCGGGTCCTGCGGTGTCTCCAACAGGTTCTACTCGGAATCCGGGACTCTCAGAAAAAATGTGAGAGTTTTGCTCCCTCACAGAGTTGGGGCAGGCAAAGATCTTAGCAAACCAACGTTTCAGAACAGGTGTCTTAACAGCGGGGGTTTGGGGGGCCTGCGGGGGAGGGATCCACTCTGGGCTCCGAGAGTGGGGGGAGATAAGATCGCTCACTCAGAAGCTACTCAAGGCCTGGCGTCTCCGCTCCCGAGGGCCCGGGCTCAGCCTTCCCTCCCCAGACCTGCTTCTCTGGGGCTAGGAAATAATTCCCGAATGTAGAGACTCCCTCGCCCACATATAATTCATTTCTAACACAAACAAGGCTCTGAAACCTTTTCCTGAGGGGGCGCGTGCGGGTCCTTTGTTCCACGGAGCCAGCCCTGTCCCCTGCGCTGGAAAGGCTTGGATTCTCCCCCTCCAGATGTGGACCGAGAGCCCTGTAGACAGTCGCGACCTGTGGCCGTCTCTCCCCCCTTCCCTCATCTTGCAGTTCTCTGGAATAAACCCAGCCGTCGGGTTTCCTCACGCGTAGCCCTGAGCGCCCGAAGTCAACAGCCACTTCCCACGGTCCCAACCCCGACCCCGCGCCAGCCGAGGCAATCACTTACGTGGGCAGGGCCCGCTATAGGTGCGCGCGAAAGACCGGGGGCCCGGGAGGCATCCGTGCTGTCGTGCGTGCGTACCGCACCTCACTCCACACCCCGAAACAGGCGCTAGGAAGGAGCTATTAAAACCACAAGTGCAACAAGGAAATCAAGAGGAGTCGAGCGGCTCCAAGAGCAGTCTGGTGGCGGAGTCATTAGCTGGTTGTTACTACAAAGCATCACCGTGTGGTTCGGTGATTAAGGGGGAAAAAAATCTTTTTAAACGTTGGCAAACCCGTTATTGGTTTGAAGGATTTTTTTTTTTGCTTTTGTTTTTCTTTTTGCTCCAACCACGCTGCCTGAAATATTGCTATCCCCAACATCATGCCCTTAAACCAAAGGAGAGGGATTCCGCGGGCAGCAGCTGCGGCTACAGAAGTTAAAAAAGAGAGAAGCCCCTTCCACTAATATCTGTAACGACAGCACGATGTAATTTGTTTTGAATGTTCATTTTTATTGGTGTTCCCTCTGCCAAAATGTGCTTGATTACAGAGGTTTGTCCTGTGATCATTGAGCACTCCAGACAGGGGAAGGTGCATCGCCGAAGGTTCAGCTCAGGCCAGATCAAATCCCGGGCTGTTTAACGCTGAAAGGCTGCATGTTGCTATTAGTGTTAAATATATGGCTAATTATGCGTATGAAAATTAAACATCAGTGTTATGCTAATGGGGCGCCTTCAGCTGCGGATCGGAGCACTTGAGACTACCATTTAATCAAATGAATCAGTAACTAATACATCTGCACGTGTGAACTTTCACAAGATCATTTCCCCGTTCCCGTCACACCGCTAAATTATGAAAGAAATAATTATCAACACTTTCTAATTACCTAACAAAGTAATTTGGGATTCACCGTGGGGCTGGCGGGATGGGGAACCAACAGTCCCTAGCAGGCAGCGTGGTGTGCGCCACGCCTCGTGGGGGTGGCTGTGTGGTGGCGGCGGCGGGGGGCTTTTGTGCGCTTTTCTGTACCTAGCGCCCCAGAAGATAGAAGGCGCCGTGGCAGCTTTTGCTAGCCCTGCCCCCAGGCCCAGTGGCGCCCGCTTTGACCACTGGAGATGAGGAGGATCCTGGGCGACAATGAGAGACATGATTGTACAAAGATATGCGAGCCTGCCACTGGCCTGTTTTTGCCGCGGGTTTCGGTGTTCCCCAGGACTCCTAAACCCGGGGTACTCTCGCCAGACCCCGGAAGGCCGGAAACTGACCACCTGGTGCTGGTTGCTCAAGCCAAACTGAGCCCGCCGGCTCCTGGGCTCCACTCTGCGCCGCGCCCTTGGGGCGAGTGCGTCCGGGGCTTTCGGCGCAGAGGGAGTGAAGAGGAAGGGGAGGCGGAGGAAGGTTGGGAGGGAAAGAGGGGGTGTGTGTTGGGGGGAGGGGGCGGTGCGGCCGCCTTTCCTGGGAGGAGAAGCGCGGGTTCCTGGCTCTCCGCGCGCACTGCTTTAATCAGACCGGTGCAGCCTCGAGCTGGAGTGGCCAGCTGGGCCTGGAGCAATGCGAGCGGGCCCCAGGGAACGGCGGCGGCGGCGCGGCGGCCGAGTGAGTGAGTTCGCCCAGAGGGCCCCAAACCTGCCCCCAGGGATGTGGCAGAGCGGACCCGAGCCGGGGAGGCGCCGCCGAGGGGAGCGCTGCGCTAGGCACACGGCTCTCGGGAGGACAGCGCTCGGTTGGCCGCCTCCGGTGCCGCCACCCCCACCCCCGTGCGCGACTTCGCGCTCCGAGGCCGCGGCCGGGCTCCGGAGCCCTAACTGACCGCTGGACCGGGTGACGGCGGCTGGGAGAAGCGATGCCCCTTTCTGGGCGTTGGGGGCGGGCGGAGGGTGGGGACAGTAGTGGGGGGAGGGCGGCTGCGCCGAGCCGCTGGTTTCTGGGAAGTACGGCGCGCCGGGGGAGGCGGGAGGCTGAAGAGCCGCGGGCCGCGGAGGTCCCGGCGCGGGTGCTGCAGCCCATTGTGCGCCCCACGCGGCGCGCTCTGTTGCAGAGGAGCCCCGGCCGGGAAGTGTGGACGCGTTTCTCCCGAGGCCCGGCCGCCTCGCCCGCTCTAGTCCAGCGGAGCCGGAGCGCCTCGGACCAATCCCCGGTGATTATGCAAGACAGCGGACCAATCAGCTCCGTCAGCTCATGAATATTTATGACCTTGGCTGAGTCAAAGCTTTGAAGCGAGTTTGGGGAGCTCGGCAGCATCATGCTTAGACTTTTCAAAGAGACAAACTCCATTTTCTTATGAATGGAAAGTGAAAACCCCTGTTCCGCTTAAATTGGGTTCCTTCCTGTCCTGAGAAACACAGAGACCCCCAAAAGGGAAGCAGAGGAGAGAGAGAGACCCACACCCAGACCCCGCGAGAAGAGATGACCATGACCACCATGCCAGAAAGTCTCAACAGCCCCGTGTCGGGCAAGGCGGTGTTTATGGAGTTTGGGCCACCCAACCAGCAAATGTCTCCTTCTCCCATGTCCCACGGGCACTACTCCATGCACTGTTTACATTCGGCGGGCCATTCGCAGCCCGACGGCGCTTACAGCTCGGCCTCGTCTTTCTCCCGACCGCTGGGCTACCCCTACGTCAACTCGGTCAGCAGCCACGCGTCCAGCCCCTACATCAGTTCGGTGCAGTCCTACCCGGGCAGCGCCAGCCTCGCCCAGAGCCGCCTGGAGGACCCAGGTACGTGCGCCTGCCAGGGAGAAGGAGAGGGAGAGGAAAGGGTACGAAGGGAGAGAGGGACAGAAGGAGGGAGGAAAGGAGGGAGGAAGAAGGGGGAGGAAGAGAGAGAGAGAGAGGAGGGAGAGGGGGAGAGAGAGGTGGGGGTGGGGAGGGCGCCGGAGCAATGGAGGTTTCGGGTATCAATCTATGGATCCTTGTCATAGCAAAGAAAAAAAAATATTTCAAAATTCCACCCAACTCGCGACTATCCAGTAAAGGATAAATCTGAGATAAATCCCCTGGCACTGTCTGGGCCTCTGGGTGGCTCTGTGCGCCGAGCACACAATGCCCCTTTGGAAAACAGAAACCCACATGTGCACGTATTAGTCTCAGTAATTATTTATTGCGTAGCGCTATAAACAATGTATGCAATTAAGGGTAATTAAACCTCAACTGCCGCCTGCAAAAATAGCAAACTTTCCCTGCAAAGGCAGGAACTGCACGCTTGGGAACTGCCCCAGTCCGCCTGCAGCGGCCCGGGTCTGGCCCTCGGACTTTACGGGACACTTCCCTGGCTTTCGGAGTTTCTTGAGCGTTCTTTCTCTCAGCCCAGCCACCGCCACCGCTCGGTTGCCACTGGCCCTGGGCTCCCCACACTAAAGGCTGTCCCTGCATTAACAGCGGCCCTCCGCTTCTGCTGTCCCTCCAGGGGCTGACTCCGAGAAGAGCACGGTGGTGGAAGGCGGTGAAGTGCGCTTCAATGGCAAGGGGAAAAAGATCCGCAAACCCAGGACGATTTATTCCAGTTTGCAGTTGCAGGCTTTGAACCGGAGGTTCCAGCAAACTCAGTACCTAGCTCTGCCCGAGAGGGCGGAGCTCGCGGCCTCCTTGGGACTCACGCAGACGCAGGTACCTTGCCGCTGCCCCTTCTGCCAAGCGGGCTTCCCGCGGCCGGCCTGCGCCCGGAGCTTCGCGTCTTGCTCTTTGCGTCTCAGGGTCGGAGATTGTGTGTGTGTGTGTGTGTGTGTGTGTGTGTGTGTGTGTGTGTGTGTGTGTGTGTGTGTGTTCCCACCCCTGGCTCTCCCTGCGTCTCTCCTTCCTTCCTCGTTCTTCTCTCTGCCCTGGCTCTGGCTCTGTCGCTGCACTCTGTACTCCACGCTACTGGCCGCCCGGCCCTCGGCCCTTGGACAATCTGATTAGGGCGAGGATTTCCCTAGACGTTTGTTTGGGGACTCTCGGGTCACACGTGCCCGAACAACTGGAACAATAGACGCTGGGCTTAATCCCTTCTTTGCCTTTAAAGTGTGTGGCTAATGACTCAGGGCCCGGGCCGGAGCCTCTGTCTCCCTCCTCCTCCTCTTTCTCACCCGGTTGGGGTAGGAGGAAATCCTTTCCTCCGCCTTCTCACCTCCCAAGTCCCAGACCCTGGAGGAGAAACGGGACCTTCCTTCCCGGATTGCGCTTAAGACTTTGGGGAGCCCGTGGGCTTTCTGATCACGACTGGCGCAGGTTTCCAACGTCTGGGCCGGGATTTGGAGCAGAGCTGGGGAGCGCAAACAGACACTAAGACACTTAAAGGTTGATTTAAGTCCAAATGAAAAGTTTAACGAAACCTTTGGCCTCCTCAGTCAGCCCCCAACTCACTCAAGGGCAGAAAGAATGGAGCAAGGAGAAAGCAGGTGGCATTGCAAATAAATTTCCTCCACTCCTTTCCTCCACACGATTCTTTTATTGATGTTCATATTGGACTTGAAGACTCCATGTTGTGCAGGCGCTGCTTCTTCCCCAGACTATTGCCAGGGTCGGGCTGAGTTCCTGACAAGCGAAGGTCTGGACCCCCCCCCCCCACCTTCACTCCTCACCACCACGCCCCCTTGGCTCTCTGAGAGCTGCCCCTGCGGGCCACCCGAGGCCGGCAGCGGGGCCTGCCAGGCTTTGATTCTTATAGGTGATGGTGGGGCTCTGCTCCTCCAGCGGAGAGCTGCCCAGCGGCACAGGGCAGAGAGGGGGATCCTTCCTCGACTGTCCCACGCACAGCCCCCTTATCTCCCCGACGACCACGGTAGGCACAATGGACCTAGCCCAGTCACATTGTTGTCCGCTCTTGCAGGTCAAGATCTGGTTCCAGAACAAGCGTTCCAAGTTCAAGAAACTGATGAAGCAGGGCGGGGCGGCTCTGGAGGGTAGCGCACTGGCCAACGGCCGGGCGCTGTCTGCCGCCTCCCCGCCAGTGCCGCCCGGCTGGAACCCCAACACCTCATCCGGGAAGGGCTCGGGCGGCAGCGCGGGCTCCTACATCCCCAGCTACACGTCGTGGTACCCCTCGGCGCACCAAGAAGCTATGCAGCAACCCCAACTCATGTGAGGTTGCCCGCCCGCACCCTCCCGCCTCTTTCCCGTCTCCCCCGGCCCGGGCCCCTCCCGCCTCCCGGTCCATCCACCCTGTCCGCAAGCCCTGGACCCGGAGAAGGACCCGGGGGGAAAGAAGAAGGAACAGCGAAGGCAGGACGCCCGCCAACTCCTTGGAGTCCCGCGCGGTCTGGACCGGCGACTTCCCGGCGCCCGCGCGCTCGCCCTCGCCCCGGCCTGGGCCGCGCGGCGACAGCAGACAGCGGCCTCGGAGCGCGGGCACAACTGCCCGAGACAGCCAGAGCAGCAAGACGAGCCAGCTGGACCCGACCTGCCGACCCTCAGCTGTGTGGGACTATCAGGAAAAACAAGAACAATGTAGAAAAAGCAAAAGCTCTTTTCTGTTCTGTCCGTCTCTTGTCTCCTTTCGCTGTGTATCTGTGCGCTGACGAAGTCGAGGTCCTCGTCCGTCCACTGTCCTCAGTCTGCGGCCTCTGAAAAAAGTCACCAGGTCGGAAGAGGCTCCGGCCGCCGGGCCCCAGCTCCGCATGCTGGGACGTTTTGCCCTTTCGGACCTTCTCCTGGGCCTGCCTCACCATCTGTGTAGTTCGTTCGGGAACTGGGGGGAAACTGGAGGGAGGGGTACTTATTTATTGAGAAACGGACTTCGCCTGAGGGTGAATGTTGGCCAATTCGCAGTTCTGTGGGGCGCAAGGAGCGCACGGTCCGAAAGCGCCGATTACTTTAAACGCACCCGGAAAAACGAATAAGGAGGACCTGGTGATTTTTAACTTCTACAGGAACTTTTGTACTTCGCTGGTATGGAGAGGTTGGAACCTAATGCTTTGCATTTTTACATGTTCCGTATTATTTTTAAAAGAAAAAAAAAAGAGAAATGAAGCAACACAATTTTCTCATCTCGGGAAAAACACTTTGGTCGCTTAGCCTGGACAAGAAGGAAAATCCTAATTCCCTCCTTGGGAAGCAAGGGAGAGGACCGATGGACAGTGAGGAAAAGACAGGCAGGCAGAAAGGAGTGCCCTAGAGCCAGTGAGCTTTAAAGTAAGACAAAAGCAGCACTAATCCCCAGAGGCTCAACCACAGAATAATGCCAGGCAGCACCCTGGACGCCTAGTCTCCAGTGCAGGATCTAATCGCTGTACATATTATTATTGTTGTTAATTATTATTGTTATTATTATTGTTCCGTAAACATGTTGCACAAGCTTAGCTTTTTTCCGTTCTGTTGTGTGTGGCTGTAAAACCCGATGCTTTGTGAAATGAGAATCTTGACATTTTACTTGTGAAATTTGGAAAATGTGATCAGTTGAAATCAACCGTGTTTTGTGTTCTCTATGTCAAAGTTTAGTTTTATATTGAGAATGTTAACTTATTGATTTGTATCTTGAAAAAAAAGAACTTTGTAAATAAGTTATAAAGTTTCTCTGAGACAGTAAAATTATGGTTTCGAGAAAGAACTGCTGTCTGGTGTGCTGTGTGAGGGGGTTCTGTGGGCTGGGCCAAGCCTCCACCTCCCGGGACACATAGCGGCAGGGGTAGATTCCTGCTCCAGACTACCAGAATCGCCGGCAAGGCCCTCCCTAGCCGCTGGGACCGTTTATCTTGCCCTGCTTCTAACCCCCAAGGGGTCTGATCCCTACCTGGGTTAGAGGGTGGGCAGTGACTCTTGGCCAGGGCCTTGGAAGGGGGGGATCAGGAACAGGTGCTGTGTGAAGGGGGGGAGGGGGGGTTCTGGAACCAAAAGGACTGCGAAGGCTGGTTGAGAGGAGATGAAAGCAGAGCTCAAAGGCAGCCGGCCAGGGAGACTTGAGTGCCCCCCACACCCAGTCACCTCACCGGAAGCCTAGACGAATGAAAGCAGAGACACTGGGGGCTTGGCCCCTCGCGAAGGCGGCGATCTGGCCTTCCGGCTTTTGCTTGCCCGCAGGGCTCCCGATCCCGACGCGGAAAAGACGCGGCCAGACACCGGAAAGGGGCCGGAAGGACACGTCTGTCAGGCTACACCCAGTCAATCACTGAGCTCCGGGGGACAGTCCCAAGGCGCCACCTGGGCCCCTCCACAGCCACTCCCACCCATCGGGCCCATCCTCTACGAGAGGCCTCTTCCCGCCTAATCCCCAGCTTCTCTCTGCGCCTCAGATGGAAATTCCAAGGGAGGGGCGGGAAGGCTCCGCTGACTCCTTGGAACCCAGGAGCTGGCCGAAGACACCCACCCCCGCCCCCCACTCTAGCCCGAAAGTCCCGAGGCCAGGCCAGTAAGGGGGCACCTTCAGTGGAACTCTCTGATGAGTTCTTTCCAGGAGAATGTGGACTCTCGAGCAACTAGAACCCGCCTGGCTCCCTCCACCCGGTGGCCCGGCGTCTCGCCCCAAACCCCAATCCCAGACCCTGCAGCTGAGCTCAGGAAGCTCGGCGAAGCTGCGGGCCCGGACGGGCTGCTTGGAGCGGTTCCCGCTTCCCTCGCACTCGCCTTCCGACACTGCTTCCTGCGGGCTGGCCCTCCGCTTTGGGGGGCCCTTTGCAGCGCGCGGTGGGGAGCAAAGCAGGGAAGGCAGTGATCTGTGTTGTGACAAGCACCCATTTTTCAATTGGTGCTGGTGAAAGAGCAGATGCTCCAGGCTCTTCTGACGCCCTTTGGGAAGGGGAGGGGAAGTGGTGGAGGGGCGGTGATGGAGAGAGCTGGGGAAGTAGTGGGGGATGGAGCCCGGGGACCTCGAGGCCCCCTCAGGGCTTGGGATTGGAGCTTGTCCTGCCCTGCGGGCCCCCATAACCCGGAGCGCAAATGCGGGAGATAAGATCTCCGAGACCGGGAGCAGACGGGCCTCAAAGCTGGGAGAGAACTGATTTCCCAGACCGGGTTCCAACGCGGGGTAGGGACCTTCCCGGATTCGGTTTTGCCTGGAGATGTGACTTTGCTAGAGGGGAGTTTTGGCGGATTGCTCTCGCGCATCCGACTCCGGTGCGGCAGCCAGGGCCCAGCGCCTGAAGCCACAGGCAAAAATCTGTTTGGTCAAGCGGATTTTAATATTTCGAGATATTAGCTTATACTAATTTAATAATCTCTTGCTAACAGTTCAAATAGAGAAATTATTAGTTTTAGCTCAACGAAGGCGGTCTTTAGTTAGGCTCTATTATAATTATAAGCAGTTGCACTTTTAAAAAATGTTAATCTCAATATAGGCCTAATTAATGCTGCCTTGTTACTGACAAGTAGTTCATCAAATATCTGATTCAAAGATTTTCATAATGAGTATATTAATTAAACTATGAATAATCTAAAGGTGGTTATATTTAAACAATACCTCATTATAATGATTAAATACTGATTTCGAATATTATGTCTTAACAATTGTCACTTAGAAAACACAACCTTTCCTTATGTATGAGTCTGTAATGGCAAAATGCAATTTTGGGATTTTTTTCCCCCTTGTTCAAAAAATGTGAACCTCATTTTAAAACACTTCTGAAATAGGTTACACACAGCTTAATGATTATCAAAATGACTCTTTTCTGCAAAAAAAGACCCCAAAGTGCGCGTACAGCTGCAAACCCAAGAGGGTCAGCATCATTTCACTGTATTCTCTTCTTGATTACAAGCCGGGCCCATCAAACACAACATAATTACAGTAATTTCAGGTTTATTTATTCTAATGCAGTTTCCCCATCTCTCTGGTAATTATGAGCAATTTTTTCGCCCAGGGAATCTTTTTGCATTAACAAAAGAGATAACGCACTGAAAGCCAAATTTGCTGTGCATTGAGAAAAGGGAAAAAAAAAATCAAATAGGTGCGAGCTGCCATCTCTGCAATTCTCTGGTACCGGAGCCGGCAAATTGCTTGCAGGTGTATGGAGCAAGCTTGTCAATGGCCAGGCCTCCAAATTAGCAAATGCACAGCGTCGAAGTAGTGAAGACAGACTTAGCAAAATTGCCAAACAACAGATACCTCTTTAATATCTTCTCTCACACACACTTGCTCTAAAAGGGGCAGGGGTGGAGGGGGGTGGAGGGGCACAAGCAACAATCCCCATTCCCCTTCTCACTGGCCTTGGCTTTCATAAGCCTGGGACTGAGTGATCCTTCAAGTAGTAGTCTCATTGTGGAGGGACCCAGCTTCTCATTCTAGGCAACATTTTTTAAAATATAAGATTTGGAAACATATTTATCGTTCACAGCTTTCCTTCATTGATTTTTATGTTGTATTTTTCTTTCTTTCTTTTTGGGATCTGAACCTGGGCTGGGTCAGATGGCTCTTCAGCCTTCCCTATTCTGCGCTAATTTTAAGAGCCACAAAAAAAGTTTAAAAATTCTCCCATCTGAGCACAGAAATATGAATTTATTCTTAGAATCATTTAGTGAAAAAATTAACTAAATCTGTCCCCTTGAAGAAATTGCCCATTTCTGTCACCTATGGAAAGGTAGGTCTGGGCGCTGGATATAGAACCTGAGATAGTTGATCCCAAGAAAAATTGAGAGGAAAGAAGCAACTTGGGTCCTAAGCTGTGCATTTTCATCCTGCTATCTGTTTCTTTCTGTATCTTTTAACAACCGATTTCAGAATTATCCGGGTTTTGTCAAGCCACCGCCTGGGCTAAACATCCTGAAATCACAGGTTAAAGCGAACTTTTCTGCTCCTCATCCTGCACAAGCCATAGGCACCTCCATCAAATGCAGTACGGAGGGTAAGGGTCTCTCCCTCCCTGACTCAAAGAAACCCTCCTTCTTCAGTCCCCAGCTCCACAGCAGACCCCAACTCCAGTGTAGACAGGCAAACGGCTCTAAAGGGTGCCTTCCCCAGGCTCAAGAAACATGTCACCCACACCCACTCCTTTGCTACCCCCGCCCTCATCCCCCAACCTTCAGGGATTAACACTTCCTGAAACATCAAGTGTTTTTATAAAAAGAAAAAAAAAATAATCCTGACATCGCTGACAAGAAGTTTTGATGGAAGAATTAGCTGGTGCATACATAATCACTCCCCCACCCTCCTACTCCCGGAGCGGGAGCCACCGCGGCGGGCGCATTGCAGCCTTCCAACCCTCTGAAAAATGAAACCAGTTTCCACCCTTACCTTCTTCAGTGTCAATTTCAGATAATCTGGACACAATCTTTGCTAGATCATATCAAAAGGGTCGAAGGCGGCATTTGTCTGGGAGAATGACAGGAAAGAGAAGGCAAAAAAGAAAAAAAAAAGGAAATAAAAAGGAAAAATAGGAAATACAAAACCGACCAAACCAGATCAAAACAAAACCAGAAAACCAAAAAGAAGCCCCCAGCCCCATCCTCCTATCCTGAGAGTAAAGAGTGGAAAGAGGTCTCCAGGACCAGGCGCCTCCGAGCGCCGCAGGCTTTTTGCAGCGCTGCGCTTGCAGAATAGGACTGAAATTTTCGGCTATATAGCCTCTGTCTTTATAGCTGATGAAAAAAATTGCAGATTATTAGCATAAATGTTTACTCTTCATTACGCTGATGACATTGTGCACTCGAGATCTTGGTAATCTTTGGGAAAATTATGAGTAATTTTTAAAAATTTTAAAGCAGCAGCAGTTACCATGCAATTCAGGCTAATTCTGCGTAGGCTCCGAACGGATATAATTATCGAGGAGTCAAGATGTTATGCTAAAAACTATGCATTGATATTCCCATTTATTATGTACATACAACTTTGACAATGTTGATGCTTGAAATAGCAGGAAATTGTCTTGCGCAAAAATTACAGTCCATATTAGGACATCTGAAATTGCGAAGAATTATATAGTAATTGCAGGCTTTCAGATGGGAGAGCCAGAATGCTCAAACTAGTGCAAATGTGGATAAAATTACAGATCAGAGCAAAAATTAGGGAAAAAGGGGGTCTGGGATTTTTCAGGTTGGCTATAGGATTCCGGAAGTGTCTAATGCCACATGATTGCTGCAGCTTTAGGGGAGACATTCATGCCTCAAATAGCGCCTTGGCCAGGGTGGCTTTAATTGAATTTCTTGGGCTTTTTCTTTTAATAGGGGCAAATGAGAAAATTGGCCACCTAAGGCAAATTTTCACTGTTCTCCTCGAGAACATGTCGAGAAGAGAATCCCTTTCCCCGCGTGCCTGCTTTTCCCGGCTTGGATGCCACGGAAGCCCCGTGCCCCCATTCTAAATGTCGCAACTGGCAAGCAAGTGACTGAGCCGGACCTCCCGCACCCCCACCCCGACACTCCTTCCTTTCTTGTGTCCACTTCTACCCCCCTTCCTTCGGCCCCTTTTCCGGAGTCCCCTCCACCTTGCCGCCGGTCGGGGCCCCGGAATTTGAAGGCCGGGCCGGGGGCGGGCGGGGGGGGGGGGGGAGGCGGGGAGTGGAGTGCGGGAATAGCTGTCGGACTGAGGAGTTGGTGTGAAAACGAGTCTGCTGTTTGGAGGCTTTGGGACGAGGAGGGAAGAAGCTGAGGGTCGTTGTGGCCCACCCTGAGACCACCGAGGCCCTTGTTTGGTCTCCACCGTCGCGAGATAGCGCCCCCCAGAAACACTCACTCCCCACTTGGGCGGCGCTTCTCTGGAGCTCTGAGACACCCTGCGACTTTAAGAAGCCGAGGCCAGGGCCGCGGAGGGATGGGGCGGGGCGGGGGTTGCCCCAGAGGAGGGGTCGACGCCGCTGCTGCCGCGGGCGGGAGAATCCTCCCGGTGTGCGGCCACCATTCGGAGCAGCCCAGACTCTGTCGAGTTCCAGGGCCAGAAGTGCCCATTGTTCTGCGAGCGACGATTTCATTTCTAGGGTGTCTGAGACTCCTGCGCCACGAAAAGCAGGGCAGGAAAGGGAGTGTGGGAAGCCGGCCGCGTTTGCTCCCGGCGGGCCCAGGTCTGCCCTCTGGGATTACCCTAGGGCGCTCCAAGTCCAGTCCTTCCCTCCCTCTCGCCTCTTCTCCGTCCCCGAAGTTCTAATCCTCGGCCCCGCAGCCCCTGCTGGCCGCACGCAGCCATTCTTCACTTTCCCGGGCTCCACACCTGATCCTCGCCCTCCCCCGTTACCCGCCCCCACGCCCCCTTGCGCTGGCAGGACGCGACCCGGGACGCGGCGGGTGGCACCAGGGCTCCTGAGGATCTCCCCAGACGGCCTCGGGACATTTGCGGGAGCGCTGCCACACAGCCCGCAAACTGCTAAGAGTCAGTAGTGATTGTGGTCTGGCACGACCCTGAGGACGAGTGAGCAGTCGGAGCCGGAGGCGGCCCCTGGAAGAAAGGTCTCTAGAGACTGTGCCTGTATTCTCACGTGGAGGCTCCGAGTGGTTGCTCTTCCAAGACCTGCCTGCTCTTTTCTTTCCTGAAACATATTGTCTCCCCCGCCCCGCCGGGCCCGGCCCCAGGCCCCAGGGCGGAATGTAACATCTTGTAATGTGGCAATCACTGCCAAACCCGTCCCAGCGAGGGGAACTCCCGCCGGGGGGGCCTCGGAGCGACGTGGGGCCTCCGCATCCGCCCCGGCCGGGGGTTTAAGGGGGGAAGGGGCGGGGCAGCAGGAAAGGCGTGCGGGGCAGATCCCAGGTGGGGAGGGAGGTCCCGGCCGGGAGAGGCTTCTCTGGGGCTGTTTTGGGCGTCACGACCTTGCCAGAGCCCTCTAGTCTCGGGAAAGCCTGGTCGGACAGGGCCAGGGGCCCGCGTAACCGGGACTGCAGGATCGCGCCCCACTCACCGGCTTCTGGGGACCCCAGAAATCAAATGCAAGGGGACCTGTATTTTAGGAGGAAGAGAGGATCTGTAGCTTCATTCTCAAGGAGATCTCTGACCCTAAACAGGTTTATGGCACTGGTGGTCGCTGGTCCCTTTCGGGAAAGGAGCCGGCTTTTGACTTTTGAGCGAGTGCTTGGGACGGCGACAGCGGGGTGGGCTGTGTGGGTGTGCGGAGTTGCTTCTGGGTTTTACCGCCAGTGAGGACAACTTTTTTTCTTTTTTGAAAGGCAAGGAGGCTCTCTGACCCCTGACGTCTTTCTTCCCGGGGGCTTGTAACACTGGAGGGGACCATTCCACCACTTCTCTTCTCCCTTCACCCCCTCTTTCTCTCATCCCCCACCGTCTACCGCTGAACTGTTTGTAAACAAAGCTCCAGGTTTCCAGCGCACTCTCCGCCCCCAGCAAACCTGATACTTCCCCCAAACTCGCCCCACCAGTCTCGGAAATTCTTACACAGGACGGATATTCACAATTTTCACAAGTAATCCTGAAAGAAGGCCGAGGGGAAGCCTCCTAAACGGTCCCACATTGCAGCCTCACTGATTAGGCCCGGCATCCGTTCTCTTTCTTCTCTGCTCTCCCCAGCCCGGGAGTCACAGGGCGGGCGGCGGGAATTCGGGGCCGCAGGAGGGGGGTGTGTCTGCGCCTAGCGGAGCACCCGGGTCTGGTGGCCCGCAGCCCGGCGCGCGCTGGGGGAGGGGAGCCAGGAATGAGAGGAGAAGGGGATGCTGGCGCGCGCGGGCTGCCTGCCTCGGGGACTGGAACTCAATACCCGCGCTCTGCCAGAGTTCCAAGCAACCCTGCCAGGAGGTGGGGCGGAGAGGGCCGGGCACCCCTCACTCTTCGGCTTCCCTCCCCCTGCTTCCCAGCGCTTGTCATATCCTGTCTCTGGCCTGATATTTCACGCGAGCAAATGCAAGGGGATTACAATGAAGATTTATGTGTGTTCCGAGCGCGACTGGTTTCCCAGTGTAGGGAGCCGAGGTCGCTGCTTCCCGTTTCCATTTTTCATTCGCGCTTTGGGTAGCGCAGTCCCGCGCGGGGGGAGCGTGTCTGCGCGGCGGCGGGCTGATCACAGGGCTCCGCGTCTCCCGGCGGGCCGTGAGACTGTGAGAAAGACTTGCCAGCTCGTTGCCCCCGGCGGGGCTGGAGCCGGCCCCTGCCTCCCCCAGCCGGGCTTTGTTTGTCCCCTCGCTTACCCCTCCCCCTCCCCGCCCCCCTCACTTCTGGGACCTGGGCGCATCCTAGCTTTCCCTTCTCTTTGCCCTTCTCCTCGTCTGCGGAAACGCCCCCTTCCTCTGGCCCCTGCACCCTCCTGCTCTCTGCTTAGCGGGCTTCCCGGGGAAAGACGCGCCGTGGCCTGGCGCGACCCCGCCGCTGCCGGGTGCCAGGTTCGGTGACTCCAGCGAGTCTGTGGGGCCTCGGCCCACCCCGGAGCTGAGGCCGCCCGCCCTCCTGGCTCCCAGGCTCGCTCATGCCAAGGCCTGTTGCGTGATTCCAACTTGGGCTGACATTCCCTGCCCCGGGCGCTCCGGCGTAGGCCTCTTAATCATCTTGTCTGCTGCAGATCCTCGACACCAGCCAATTTACTGCCCCGTCTCTCCTCGCTGGTTTCAGGAGGGGGAGGGGAGTGCGCGCAAAGGGGGGGAGGGCACATACAACCGCAGGAGGAAGGCTGGCACCGGCTACTGGCACTCAAAAGAAAACCACGGAATTTGGAACTGGGGGGAGAGAGAGCAGGCATGGGGGTCTTCTAGGCAGCGGCTGCTTAGGGAAGCTAGAATCACAGGGTCAGTGAGCTTTTAGCTCAGGTCTTCCTAGCCTGAGAAAATAATGCAGGAATGAAAATGGACAGTGGATTGTGTAGCCTCTCTGTGTTTCCCAGAGCCCCCCACTCCCTGTCCGTATTCGGTTGTAAGCTAGACTCCATGCAGACCCCAAAACAATCTGGCCGGAAAAGACAAGATTCCTTTCAGGATGATGCCACTGAGCCTAGAAAGTCGCCCCCGTCTTATGTCTGTGTTTTTTGGCAGAGTGGAGTTGAAGACACACAAGGATGGCCTGAATAGCCATCCCAGAGAAGAGGAGGCCTGGATCTGGCAAGCAGAGCTCTCTGGTCCGTCTGTAATCTCCTCTCCAGTAGAGGCAGGTCTCTTCAGAGGGGATGGCTGAGGTTCAGGCTCTCCTGTAAGAAGGGGCCAGAGCTTCCCCAGCTCTAGAGTGCTGCTCTAACACACAGGGTGAAGTTGGAAAGGCCTCTGGGTATCTCTGGGCCTCAAAAACACAGGCACAAGTGAAGCCTCCCTGTTTTGGGAGACATTGGAATAAAACAATATACTATCAACAGCAAAAATGGGTACTTACCATGTGCCAGGCACTGTGTTACATCATCGTCTCATTATACACTCACAGAAACTCTGAGATAGTTGTTATTTCTCCTATCGTATAGATCTGCACACTGAGGCACAGAGAGGTTACACTGAGCAGCCCAAAGTGGCAAAGTCAGTGATGGAAACTAAGAAGCTTCCCTTGTAGGCCCCAGTGCTTTGAAGGAAAGGGGCTTTTAGTTCAGGCCTGCATTAGCCCCCTAACCCCTGGCCTTTGCAGAGAATGTCAGAAAGTAGGGTCACTTCCAAAACTGGAAGCCAGTTGGGGTGGGATCCAAGGTGGAAGGCAGAGCTGAATGGTGTGACGACCTTTCCCCTCAGAGAAGGTGAAGTGGAAGGATGCCGCCTGCATCAGTGTCTGCGTGAATGTGCATGTGTGCACGTGTGGGTATGTAGGTTTCTGTATCAGTGTGTGTGAATGTGTGTGCATGAATTTTTGTCAGTGTGTATGTGTGTGTGTGAGACTCAGTAGGAGTGTGTGTACTTGAGAGTGAGAGTATGTCAGTAGAGATGTGACTGTGAGAGACACAGTGCGTGATTGTATGTGTGCTAGCGCAGCCCTGTGTGCCGGGGTCGCCCTGCATTCCAGAGCAGCCAACCGAGTTTCCCGAGGGCCCGGGGTGACTCACTGAGCTCTCGGCTCAGCCAGCCCCAGAAGGGCCTCAGGGCAGACAGAGGGGAGGGTCCAAGGTAGGGGTCTGACCCCGGTTTCGGCAGCGCTCCGGCGGCGACTGCAGGTCCCCCGTGGCGGCTCCGATGCACCGCCTGGCCAGCACTACTGGCGCGGGGGCGGCAGAGACAGCCCAGGCTCGGGGCGGCGGCGCCGGCACTGGAGGGGCCCGGCGGGCGTAGGCTGCAGCCGCCCCGGCTCGGAGTGAGTCACCGCGCCAAGAGCTGGCGAACCCAGCGCCGAGACTCGGGTGCCGGCAGAGCGTGAACGTTTCAGGGAGGCCGGCGTGGAGCGCGCCTGTTCCCGCCTCGCCGCGCCCCACGGCTCTCTCGGCCTCTGGGAGATGTGAATGTCACTCGTGGCTGGCCAGGTTCCCCGCCCGGGGAAGCGGCTCGAGGTTCCAGGTCACTGCGCCAAGGAACAAGCGCACACATCCAATGAAAACAATAATTTATTTAAATAATCTCTTCATATTGTAAAATCAACATTAAGAGCATGTTGTTTTCATAATAAATAACCCCAAAATACCTTTCATTTCAAGAACAAAGACTTTAGGATAAGATAAAACAAAACCAAATCAGTAGCTTAGTTCAACTGAGAAAATTTTCAAAGGGAAAAATAAAATGGAGGGGTTGCTGAGGTTACTGCCAAACCGCAGTTTTCACAAGTGGGCGTTTACAAAAAGTCCGAAAAGACGAGTATTTTTATACAAATAAATCAGCGGGAAAATCTGCACAGACACCTTTATTTACAAACTCTATGTCGAAGTCCACCCTAATAATCCTGAATAGGTTTTAAAAAAGATAATTTAAACACATTTTTTTTGCAGTGTCCACATATTAAAAAATCATTTTTTTCCCCAACATCAAAATGAGGTCATCCGCAAAGGCACCTAAACTTTTACAAAAATAAAAATAAAAAAACTCCACTGGTGATGGATGAGGAGAGGGCTAAGGAAGCGCTCCTGGGGGAGAGCTATGGCGGGGCGGAGGGGGGCTCGGAGGGCTGGAGACGGCAGGGCAGAAAAAAAGCGCGGGCCGCCCGGGTCACGGGGGCGGGTGGGGGAGGGCGCGCCGGCCCCGGGAGGTCAGTCAGCCCGGCCGACTGGAGCTGGGCCTGGGGGCGGGCAGGGAGAAAGGAGCCTCAGAGCACCCAGGAAACCTCGCGGGCGGGGGAGGCGTCCCTCTCGGACTCAGCTCGTGGCCCGCGGCGAGGACGGCGCCCGACCGCCTGGCTGGGCGGGGAGGGGTGGGGAGGCAAGTCTGAGGCGGGGCTCAGGTCGGAAAGGAGGCCGCGGCGGGCTGCCCTGCCCGGGGGGCCTCGGAGAAGAGCCTTCCAGGTCCCGGCCGCTCTGTGGCCGCGCGAGGGAGCAGGGCCCGTGGCAGGCCATCTCGGTCGCTCCTCCCGGAGGGGTGGGAGGCATCCGCGGGCCAGTCGGAGGGACCCTCTGGCTCTTGGAGCGAGCACGGAGGATCACCGGTCTCTGCTCTCTCAGTCTCTGGCGCGGTCTCCCTGGGGTTAGAAAATCGTCCCGGCGCTCACCGGGGCGCCCCCGCCGCCGCCGTGGTGGTGGTGGTGGTGATGGTGGTGGTGGTGCGGCTGCGGGGTCTGCGTCGGGTGCAGCAGCGGCGCGGCGGCCTGCAGGTGTGAGGTGGGGCCCGAGGCCTGGTGGTACCACGGGTAGTTGCCCAGGAAAGCCGAGGCCGCGCTGCTCGGGCTGGAGCCCGAGCTGCCCGCGCCGCTGCCGCCGCTGTTCGGGCCGCCGCCGCTCCCCATCCGCTGTGGCGCGCTGAAGTCCCAGGAGGCCGGCGCCGACACCGGCGGCGACGCACAAGGTGGCGAGCTGCTGGCCCCAGGGTGCTGCTCCGAGGGGATCTCACCGCTTTTCCACATCTTCTTGAACTTGGACCGGCGGTTCTGGAACCAGATTTTGACCTTTGTGGAAAACGGACCGAGCGTTAGTGGAAGAACCTGGGTCTGGGGCAGGGGAGGGGGAGGAGGCGTAGAAATCACAGCCGGGCAGGTAAGCGGATCACGTGCCGCGGCCTCGGAGACTCGGGATGGCTCCTGCTCCATTAGGAGGTAATCTCCGAAAGTCCGAGGCAGCTGGATTGTGCGTGCCGCGGGGATGGTGACAGCGGGAAGGGGTCAGGAGGGCCAATTATTTTACCCGTTTAATCAGTATCGCGCGGAAAGAAGATGTGGAAGCGGATTTCTGCCCGCCCCAGGCCTTTCCTTTTCTCAGGCGCGGCGGCCCCTTGGGGGATTTCAGCTCCAGGCGTAGAAATTTAGGCCGCCCGAGGCGCCGGCCTCGAAATCCTTAAAGTTACTTTAAACGTACTTTTTAAAACGTTGTCCGGACCCCTCCTGCTTCCCAGCCATCCCAGGCCAGCGCCCTCCTCGTTCCCCGCCAGGCCGGGAGCCCTCACCTGAGTCTGGGTGAGGCCCAGGGACGCCGCCAGCTCCGCTCGCTCGGGGAGGGCGAGGTATTGAGTCTTTTGGAAACGTCTCTGAAGAGCCGCCAGCTGGAAACTGGAGTAGATGGTACGGGGTTTCCGGACTTTCTTTGGCTTCCCATTCACGATCCGGATTTCAGGCTCGAGGTCCTCTTTCTCTGCAACGCAACGCCATCGTGAGAACAGTGCAGCGGGGGGACCCAAACAGTTCCCGCTGGGCTTAAGGGCCGGCCGTGGCACTTGGCCTGCGCCCGGAGGCGAGTTGTTGGAGACGCTGCGGGGCGCCCAGGCGCAACTTCGCTAAGTGCGGACTCCGGCCGCCAGACACCCGGGAGCTGGACCCTCCCGGAAGGGGAAGAAGGAGCAAACCGGAGAGAAAGAAGGAGCAGGTGGTAAGGAAATGAGGTTACCGCG
This sequence comes from Felis catus, assembly GCF_018350175.1. Lineage (NCBI taxonomy): Eukaryota > Metazoa > Chordata > Mammalia > Carnivora > Felidae > Felis > Felis catus. The sequence goes on from NC_058375.1 coordinate 160,606,920, forward strand.
AGGCATGCACCCGGCGCCCTTTCGGCCCCCGAGTCTCACCAGCTGAGCGCCGAGGGACGTACGAGGTGACCCTCGGCAGACTGGTGGTTGAGGAGGGTAAAAAGGCTCAAGGAGGGCAGGGAGCAGGCAGTGTAGGCGTCCGGGTCCCGGATGGATCCCCGTCCCAAACATTTTTATCCCACCCATCCCAGTAACTAGGCTGACTTGGCACCTTTGACGCCAGCGTTGTGCTTACCAGGTTCGTTGTTGGCCGGGGAAGAACTGGTCCCGTAGGGTGCGTAGGAGGTGTAGGCGGCGGTGTAGCCCAGGTCGTAGCCGCTCTTAGCGGAATAAGGGACGTTGTTGAGGCCGCCGGCGTGGTACTGGTAGGAACCCATGTGCGCGTAGGGCGAGCCCCCACTTCCGCCGCCGCCCGCCGGGTGCTGCTGGTTGGTGTAGTAGCTGCTGTCGGTAGCTGTGGACACCGGGAGTGTGGGCGACTCCTGGGGCTTGTGGAGGCTGCTGCCGTTGCTGCCGCCGGGGCCAGCGCCGCCGCCGCTTGGGGGCTGCTGGTGCTGGTGGTACGTGCTGGAGGCCGTGATCTGGGTCGAGTGCATATCAGCCACCAGACTGTCAAAGACTCCAGTCATCCTGGCCCGGGATGGGAAAGAGCAGGGGTGGCGGGCGCGAGGGGGGAAGCGAGGCGCCTCCTCTGTCTCTCCCTGTCCCCTCCAGCAGCCAATGTAATTACGGGGGGTGAGGGAGGGTGGGGAGGAAAACAAGAAATGTGGCAACGGTCTAGGCAACTCCTCCTCTAGGGGAGGCGATCACCGTGCACTGCTCGGGACAGCTGCCGCCGGCCGCATCCTCTCTCCGCCTCTCTGCCCGCTCGGCTTCTTGCCCAGCGCCCGCTCGGGCGGGGGGCGGGCGGCGGAGGGGGCAGGGGTGGCGGGGCCAGGCCGGGGCTCCGGGAGGCGGGAGCAGGTGAGCAGCCCAGAGCGGCTTTACGATTGTCTGCGGGGCGGGTTCCGGCAGCGTGGGCATTTAACACTCGTCACGTGAGCGCAGGCGACGTCACCTAGCAACAGCCAATCGGAAGCGCCGGGCCGCGGGGTTCCTGGCGCTCTGGAATGCCCGGAGGGGGGCGAGGGGGGGAGGCTGGTGTCACAGGGCGGGCGCTGCGGCTGCTGTGGTTGCGGGTGCAGACAGGCGGCTGCTGAATGCGAGCAGCGAAGCGAGGGACTGGGGAAGGGGCGCGGTGGGGAGTCAGGGTGGCCAGCAGCAGGAGGACAGAAGGCGTGAAGGCGGAGACTGGCATTACTTCTCAAAGGAAGAAGACTTGGGGTCTCCCATCCCATTCTGTGTACAAGTGCCAGCCAGTTGCAGCGATTCGGCTCTTCCTGTCCGAGGTCAGCTTGCAAACATGAATCAAAATAAAGCGGTACCGCGAGCCCGGCCAGGTCGAGCTCCACTTTTCCTCGAAGCGTCTGGCAGTCACTCTTGTCAGTCACTCGGCACTTGATAAAGTCAATTGATTTAAATGATCCATAAACCACGTATTATAATACCTACTTCCACATACCTGCTTAACCAGCCCACAGCGATATTAGGCAATTAATTAATGTTTAAACGATTTTTCCTTGCTGCTTGAGAGAAAAGCACTTTTGAATAACTTTTCTGAATAAATTCAAAAGTATTATTTCTAATGATATATCTGAAACCATTTTTTTTTTCCTTGTGCTTTCCTGACAGGCCAAGACTTTGAGTAATTATGTATATTAGATGGCTAACTGACAGGCGAAAAGCGATCCCGGGGATTTCCTCTCTTGCTTGCAATGCTAGACCATAAAGACCAGATGGCTTTCAAAGTTCGTTCTAATTCTAAATGCTATATTTTTACGAAAAAAGAAGTGGGATAATAGGTGAGAGAGTCGTCTCGATACTACAAGTCTTGGTAAACTTACAGAAACAAGTAGAAAAAGTTTTATTTCATGCACTTAACCCTATTTTAGTTTTTGCGCCCTGTCATTGCAATTTCTTCGTTTAAATCAGCACCGGCGACTTCCTCCATATCAGTATTTCCTAGTGGTTGGGGACAGTGGCCCGGAGTTGAGGGACACTCGCCTTTACTGGACTCCCCAAGTTCGCAGTTTCGGCGGCAGTGCTTGCCTTGTGGCGCCACCTGCTGGAGGTGTGCGTAGTTGCAGCGGGCCCAGTAGACGGTCTAATCATGCTGAGGCGCCAGCCTCTGAAACCCCCCAAAAGAACAAAATAGTAATTAAAAGCCACAAAATTGTACAAGTGCGAGCCATCTGAAGCACCCTTTCCTAAAGACCTAACATGTCGCCGAAAGAACTTGTTTCAACAACTGCCTAATGGAAAACAAGTTGATACTTTGAAAAATATGATCTTGGTCTTCTTCCCCAGAAAAAGCAAGTGTGTAATTAAAACTCCAGCATCCACACAGCTCACTCGCTGCAGAATAACGAGGAAGGTAATCTACCCTCAAATCTGCCTGGATTTAGTTCCCAGCCTTCCTTTTGGTTAAGGAAGGCTCCTTGATGGAGGCTAGCGAACTAGTTAGAAATGCTTTGGGAGGTGGGGCTCACCACCAAGGGACTGCATTGCTTCACTGCTGTGCTCAGCTTCTGCTTTGTGGGCCTCAGTTACAAAACTAACCACTAGACATTTAATCAGTATTACCTTTTGGTGTCTTGACTCCAAATTCCAAGTCTTTCTGTCACCACCAAAGTAGTGGTAGCTGCTTTGGCCTAATATAGAAATCCACCCCCCCCCACCCCACCAATGAAATATAAAAGAGCCAATTGCTGTAGCTTTGCCTTCTCTCTGCTCCTTTGTTCCCACTCCAAGCATATCCTCCAGGCTTTTTCCTGGTGGCAAGTTTGTTGTATTTTGTTACCTATGAGGACCTCCATTAATAGCCTAAAGGCTAGGTCAGCTGAGATCTGGAAAATGGCATCTTCCTGGAAGGAAATATGATTCCAGTTTCCTTTTAACTGGAAAACAAAGGACTGTGTGTGTGTGTGTGTGTGTGTGTGTGTGTGTGAAGGAGAAAAGACCAGATGCAATGAGCAAGGAGAGTCAGCAAGAGTGCGAGAGCCAGAGAGGAAGAACTTACCACTGCATTTGGAGAATCAAGTAAACATTTGAAATATTAATTCTGATACTCCAGATACAAATCTGGGTTTGCCCAAAGGCTCTGATCACCGTAGCGCAATATCCAAATGATTTCCTCACTTTGGTCTGAAGTCCGGGAGACAGTACCTAGAGAACTGACGCACTCATCCACAGTTCAGAGCAGAGTGATACCCCTCTCCAGAGATTGAGTTTAGGGGAACACCTCTGAGTGGCCAAACTTCCTCCTCTGCCTCAGGGCACTCTCCATCACACTTTTCTGCTTCCAGTTCTCTTGATCCTTTCTTGATCCACAGAGGCATTCTTTTACTCTGCAAGGACCTGGAAAAGAATGGGGGGGGGGATTTAGGGAGGTGGCCTTGTATGTCCTAATCCCATCACTAAGACATTTCCACTTTGAATCCCACACCCAACAGGTTGTTTGATGCAGCACTTGGTCTGATCACAGAATCCCACTGTGTTCTCCCAGAAGCCTTTGCCAGAGGTGGATGGAATCATCATTTCCATTGTACAGAGGAAACTGAGGCTTGAGGGCAGAAGCGACATACTTTGAGTCAGGTACCCCTCCTTTCTCTGTTGCCATAGTGCAAATCACAGGGTAGTACTCTAAGCCTTGGCTGAACAGCTGGAGAACAGGTCTGGGGCATCTACCTGGCCTGCGCTTCCCCTGACCCTGTGTGCTCCTCTGCTCCACCACTGGGTGTCCTCAATTACACCGAGCAGCGGGAGGGGTCGGGGGCCGGGAGGGGGTCGGGTCGGGGTGGGGGTGGAGAGGATGCCCCCTGCCGGCAGGGAGCGTGGAGTGGGGGTCTGGGTGCTTTTTTGTGCGCAGAGGGATGGGCTCATTCTCACTCGCCCATTCTCCTGGAGGGTCACACCCACGCTGTTGCTGGACTGCCCCTTTTCCTGGGGACACAGCTTCCTTCATTGGTCCTGGAGGCATTCTTTCCTTTTTCATCCCCGAAGTAGTTCTAGGAATCTGAGCTTTGGAATCTTTCAGGCTCCTTCTAGAACTCAAAGACATTTGGAGAAGTTGGGAGTCTATGGGAGCCTCCCATCCTCACCTTTCCAGGACCATACCTGCCTGCTCTCCTCCTCCGGCCTCCATTGGTCATTAAGTCTTCTTGGGTACAAGCCTTGCCCAATCCTTTCACATTGCTAATGTCCTCAACTTGCTTCCCCCTCAACCCCCCCCCCCCATCACTAATGGAGCTTCGAGGGGATTCCAGGTGCGGTCAGTTCCTCCCAGCCCCTTTGGTCCTCAAGCAGATGGGATCTCTGAATCTGGGGTCTGCGAACTTAGACCCCACTTTTTTTTTCTTGTGTAAACTTGGCAAGAGGGCATAACGGAAACATACCCACTGCTGGTGTGGGGACCTCTAGAAAACCCTTAGGGAACACACAGCAGAATGAATCATCACTTGAACTCAGGTCTGAGCCACAGAGGCAAGGCCAATGCTCCTTTGAGCTGGTTTTTGGCCTGGGGAGTACGGGAGAAGGCCGAACTACCCCCACCTTTCGCGGGTTCTGAACACAAGCTCACCCCTCCGGCCCCAAGAGCAGACTGGAAGGAGAGATTTCTCCCGGAGACTAGCAGGCGCGCGGGCACTGAGTGGGAGGCATCCCCAGACGCACCCTAGGAAGATCCCGGAACACTTCGAGGGTCAACAGCGAGGGCTGGAGGCAGGCGGCCCCTGGCCCCGCACGCGAACCGGAGACCCTGCAGTGTCCGCCTTTGGGATTACCTTTTGCTATCTGCTAGTGAGCAAACCAAAAGGACTTGAATGGGAATAAGCGGGTACACAGCCATGACCTTTCGAGGGAAGTCGTAGCGCTGAATTGTTAGTTCAGCATGCTTCTAGAATTTTCAAACCCAGTTTCGCCTTCTGCCTTCTAGGTCTTCCAGACATTCCCACCCCCTCACTCAGGCCCATTTTGCATTATAGACTGCCCAATAGTTAAAAAGAAACACAAGCTATGGTTCCTGGCACCCAGCCTGGGTCGAGGCTCTGAGGCGCTAATCCGATGGCCTCTTCGTTGAGTCCCAGTTCACGGGCCGGGTTACTAAGAGCTCAGGCGGGCAAGCCGCAATGGGCGAGAGAAACACATACTCCTTCGATTGCTAAAAGCTGCCAGGTCTCGGTGTCCAGGTCCTCAGTTCCACGAACGCCGATGGAATATGTTATAGCCTCCACCCCACCCCAGGACAAAAACTCAGACCGCTGGGACTTGCACTAGGAGCAGGTCTCACATTGCTTAACGAAGGAGAGGTATGCAAATTGCTCACGGGAGGTCCTTACTGAAACCTGAAAGAAAACAACCCCCGACATTCCCCGCCCCTGCTCCCGGCCTTGGCCTCGGCCTCGGCCTCGGGCACTAGTTGCACCCGCCAACGCCGCAGGGAACATTCGGGCGCCTGCCGGCCGACGTGCAGGGCGCTCCGGGACCTCCGCGAGGGCCGGGAGGGGAGCGCCGCCTTTCGTTCGGGAACCTCCTGTCCTCCGCGGGTGGCTTCGGGCTGTCAGGTTGAAACCGCACCTCCTCCCAGAACAGCAGCAGATGAAACCCTGTTCATCACCTGGGGTTCACAGCGCTGGCTTGTCAGTTACGGCATGCTTCTGGAACTTTCACAATTTTGCCTTCTGCCTTCCATGTCTTAGATCCTAGTCCGGTCCCTTTTACTTTGTCTATTCAGTGGTTTACTTTGTCTATTCAGCGCGCGCACACACACACACACACACACACACACACACACACACGGGCAGAACGAGGAATGAACTGTTTGAAACTCCAAGTATCCTTCTGAGTACGAGGATTCCTTTCTCCCCGCTCCCTTCCCCGCCCCTACATCTTCTTCACTTACTAAAGACGTGTGCCACCTCCTACGGTTGCAAAGAGGGTGTGCTGACGCGTGGAGTAAGAGTCACACTCCGCTGGGTCACTGTGTGGCCTTTGCAAAAGGACTTAATTTCTCTGTGCCTCATTGTTGCATCTATAGAATGCTGCTAATAATGACAGTACTCTCCTCATGGGATTATTACCTGGGAACATACCATTACATGTTTTCTTGACTGCTGCCGGATTACCTGGAGAACTCCGCATTCTCTGACCTGACTTCCGAAGGTTTTTAAGAGGCCAAGGCAAGGGTGTTTGCCCACTTTCTTTTTTAGTGCGCGAGGAAGTCTTCTCCAGGCGCTGAGAGCAAACGTGGTCTCCAGGTTTCCGTGGACCAGAGCGGGCAGGGGGATCTGGGCGTGCATGACTGGGGCAGGATTACATGGTCCGGGTGCTCTGGAAGAGGTCAGGCAGAGCACCCTCTGGGTGAGGCACCCGACCGTGGCTGCCTGCAGAGCTGAATTTAGGAAAGGTTCTTAAAGCTAGCTCCTAACCCATGCGCATTGCAGTGGGCTGGGCCGACTACCACTACACCAAGCCTTAGGTAGTTTCTATGTGTGGCATACCCAGGCTGCTTCTGCTTACCTTTCTGAAAATGCCGAGGGGGTGAGGGTGGGTGTGGGGAAGAGCTCCGTAAAATATTCATAGGAAACTGTCCCTCTAGGTAGCTATCCCAGGTTCTTTGCATCCTTTTTTAATTAAACAAACAAACAAACAAAAACAACATTATTGGGGCACTGGGTGGCTCAGTCCATTAAGCCTCTGATTTGGTTCAGGTCATGATCTCACAGTTCCTAGGTTCCAGCCCAGCATTGGGCTCTGTGCTGACAACTCAGAGCCTGGAGCCTGCTTCAGATCCTGTCTTCATCTCTCTCTGCCCCTCCCCTGCTCTCTCTCTCAAGTAGAAATAAACATTAAAAAGTTAAAAAAAATTATTATTGTTAAAAATTGCAAAGTAATACATAGTGGTTGTTGGAGAATCAAACAGTGTTAGAAATATAGCAGAGTGGTTAAAAGTAAAAACTCTAGGCTTAAATCCTAACTTGGCCATTTGCTAGCTGTATGACCTTGGGAGAATAAACTCCTCTGTGCAGCAATTTAATGTTTAATCAGAGTAAAACTTCATCATTTGGACTAGTAATGGATAATTGTGGACCAAGTGCCATCTCCCCAAATTTGACTTTTGGGAGAATTCAGCTAGACCACCATTTGCCAGCTTCCCTTGCAGTCAGGTGTAATGATATATGACTCAGTTCTAGGCAATGAAGGGAATTTGAGTGGAAGTCATGTGTGCCACTTCTAGGATGGAAACTTTCACTGAAGCCTTGAGACTCCTCCCTGCTCTTCCTCCCCCACCCCATCCACTGGCTGGAACCAGCTTCAACTATGCAGATGACTTGGCCCTAGGGGAATCATCTCCAACACTTAACTTGGAAGGTTACCTGACCAAGAAATAAACTTCTGATGTTTTAAGCTCCTGAATTTTGGGATCTATTTAAAAAAAAAAAAACAACAACATTTTCTTTGGAGTCGCCTAATAGCCTGTGTAACTTTTGGGCTCCAGCAAATTCATGGCTTTGCATCATCACACTGAAGGTATATAAACTTAGCTACTATAACTAATATGACCTTGGAGTCAGGGGTGATGACTTTGTCAGCAAAGTATAGAAAAAAGTCCAGAACATCTTTTGGCTGTGAAAACCAGACATTGCATTGGGAGCCAAGCCTAGAACTCAAACCATTTGATTCCTAGGTGCATTCAGTCCATGGATAGAAATAGTTTAGCGCAGCTGATTGTTATCATTAGGAACATAAGTCTTGAAGTGATCATTAGTGAGGTTCTGGCAGGTAGGTCTAAGCTCAAATCATGTGTTTCCTTTTCAAAGCTGACAGGTTGCAGAAGTCTGTCATCCTGCCACGTGGGGCCCTCCCTCCTTGTCAGTGTCACTCTTGCCTTGGGGCACATGTTTATTATGCTTAGGGGTTGTTATTAGGTGATAAGCCCACTTCCTACTATAATCTGTTTTGGATCCACAGTACCTAAACTAATGGATGAGCCAACGGAAAGTCAGTACAAAGGCTAGAAGTACTAATGATGAAATAACTTAAAATAGAAACACAAAACAAAACAAGAGACTTCCCACTAACTGGGCCCAAATAACTGTCCTAAGACTTTGAAGAAAGTGTACAAATACAAGTAAAAGGTCTTGGAGATGTCATGTTGGATGACTTCAAGATGCTAGTTTTGCTTATTTTCCAGTCCTTAGCCGTGTTCCCCTGGCCCATGTTGCCCCATAGCTAAGTTCTAGGTTGATAATGTGCTTTGGTCCCATTTAGAGCTGAGCACAATTTATCTCCACCTTCCAGAAAAGGTAGACCACGAAGGAGCCATGGCAAGGCTGTTGCCTTGTATAAGACTTCGATGACACCCAGTGGTCATTTCCAGTCTTCATCTACATCATCGCAATTCAGAAGAGAGCCAACACATTGTACAAATTACTATAAGGAAAGTGCTGTTTGCTTATTAAACAAAGCAGAACTTCATTATAACACAAATAACCAAACCCTGACATTCTCCACAGAGGGAGACATACTGTGAAGGAAGTGACAGCTTTCACAGCCTCTACTATTGTATTTTTAAAAATTTTTAATTAAAAAAAATTAAAAAAAAATTTTTGCAGAGACAGAGAGAGAGAGAGCGCGAACTGGCAGGAGGGGCAAAGGGAGAGAGAGAGAGAGAGAGAGAGAGAGAGAGAGAGAGAGAGAGAATCCCAAGCAGGCTCAATCCCATGACCCTGGGACATGATCTGAGCCAAAACCAAGAGTTGGATGCTCAATGAACTGAGCCACCCAGGTGCCCCTCTACTGTTGTGTCTTAATAGTGTTACCTTGAGCATTTCTCCCTATGTTCTTTCTTGCCCCAGGGGAGCTCAGTGGAGGATTTCAGTAGGCTCTTTTTCATTATACTTTTGATACTCTGACTCATAACCTGAGGATCATAATCTAAAGAAGAACTAGGGGAATTCTGAGATGTTTAAACAAGGTTTTACTAAAGTATTGGGATAGCAGAAGGGAAAATAAACATCAAAAGGAACCTGAATCCAGAAAGCCAAATGCTATAAAGTCTCTATCAGTATGGACTGTATGTATTCCAAATGCTGGATCCCCATCATGTAGTGAGTGACTGAATGAAAATAGTGACATAAAAGATACTTGAAGGATCAATTAGAGTTAGGTGGGTAAAGAGTATAGAGAAGAGCATCATGGGAAGAAGGAATAGCATGTGCAGAGTTTGGAATCTGAAAGGGACATTTGAAGATCTGGAAGAAAGCCAGTTGGACTGGCCCACAGTGAGTGAGAAGAGCCTGCAAGATAGGGCTGTAAGGTAGGCAGGTACTAGATCATATAGGACCTAATAGGTTTTTGGCTTAAGAACAATGGTAAAATCTAAAGGTTTAAAACATTAAAAAATTTAAACTTCTTATTTTGAGATAATTACAGGTTGACATGCAGTTGTAAGAAATAATGAAAGACATCTTTTATATTCTTTACTCAGTTTTCCCCAATGGAAATATCTTACAAAGTCATAGTATAAATCACAACCAGAAGATTGACATTGATATAGTCAAGATACTGAATATTTCTATCACCACAAAGATTCTTCATGGTTGCCCTTTAAAAGCCACATACACTTATCTCTCACCCTACCTTCTCCTTGACACAATAACCACTACTCTGTTCTCCATTCCTATAATTTTGTCATTTTAATAATGTTACATAAATGGAATTCCATGATAAGAAATGTTTTTGGATTGGCTTTTTTCACTAAGCATAATTCTCTGGAGATTCACCCAGATTGTTGTATGTATCAATAGTTTATCCTTTTAAAAAAAATTACTGCTGAGTAGTATTCTATGGCATGTATGTATCACTGTGTGTTTATTCACCTGCTGAAGGACACCTAGGTTGTTGTCAGATTTGGGTTATATGAATGAAGCTGCTATGAGCATCTGTGTATATCCCTCTGTGTTAACACAATCTTTGTTTCTCTGGGATGTATACTCAGGAGTGCAACTGATGGGTCTTAGGTTTGTTACGTGTTTAATACCCAAATTCATATGGTGAAGTCCTAACCCCCTAGTACCTCAAAATGTGAATGTACTAGGAGATCAGGCATTTAAGGTGGTAATTAAATTAAAATGAGGTCATCATGGTGGGCCCTAATCCAATGGAAATCCTCCTTATAAAAAAAGGAGGTTAGGACACAGGCATACACACAGAGGGAAGACCATGTGAAGATACAGGGAAAAGGCCATTTGTAAACCAAGTAGGGAGGCCTTGGAAGAAACCACTCTGTGATGCAGATGCTGGCTAACCCTATGGGGGTAGTCATTTTGTAATATGTAAGTGCATCAAATCAACACATTGTAACCTTAAATCTGCACAGTGTTATATGTCAATTATATCTCAATAAAGCTGTGAGGAAAAAAAAAAAAAGAAACCAACTTTATGAACACCTTGATCTCAGACTCCTAGCCTCTGGAATTGTAAGAAAATAAATTTCCATTGTTTCAGACATCCAGTCTGCGGTGCTTTGTGATGGCAGTCCTAGCAAACTAACACACTGCTGAACCATTTCCCAGAGTGGCTGTACCATTTCATATTCTCATCAGCAAGGTATGAATCCACTTTCTTGGCATCCTCACCAGCATTTCATGTTGCCACTATTATTATTATTTTAGAGAGAGAGAGAGAGAGAGAGAGAGAGGGAGTGAATGGGGGAGGAGGGGCAGAGGGAGGGAGGGAGGGAGGGAGGGAGGGAGGGAGAGAGAGAGAGAGAGAGAGAGAGAGAGAGAGAGAGAGAGAGAGAGAGAAAGAGAGAAAATCCCAAGCAGGCTCCATGCTGAGCATGGAGCTCAGTCCCACAACCCTGGGATCATGACCTGAGCCGAAATCAAGAACTGGATGCTCAACCGACTGAGTCACCCAAGTGCCCCTACCGCTGTTATTTATTTTAGCCACTCTGATAGGTGTATAGTTGTATGTCTTTGTGGTTTTTATTCACATTTTCCTAACAGCTAATGATGTTGGACACCTTTTCATGTGCTTATTTGCCGCATAGACATCTTTTTTGGGTGAAATATCTCTTCATGTCTTTTGCCCATATTCTAACTGCATTGTTTTCATTTTTGCTATTAAATTTTGAGAATCTTTGTTGGATACGTTATTTGCAAATTTTTTCTCCCACCCTGTGGCTCGCCTTTTCATCCTCTTAACAGGGTCTTTCACAGAGTTTCTCTTCTGTTTTATTATAAAGGACACTTTGTTGTCTGGGGAATAGAGTGTAGAAGGGACAAGAATAGATGTGAGGAGACCAGTTAAGTCATTTTTTCCCTATCATACAGGTGCTATGTGACGGTGGCTTAATCTCGGTGGGGAGAGGGAAAATGTTGAGAAGTGAGTGAAATCCAGAAATATTTAGGCAGTAGAATTAAAATAGAATTTGGTGAGGATGAAGAAGAAGGAGGCTTCAAGACTGACTCCTAAGTCTTTGGCATAAAGGACTGGATGGATGGTGGTGCTTTTTATCAAAACAGAGGATATTGGAGGAGGCACAAGTTGGGGAGAACACTATGAATTTAATTGTTTAAATAAAATAAATCGTTTAAATAAAGAAAAATATTCCAGTAATAAAAAATTATTGGAATACAGTCATATTCTCTTTTATTGAAGTATATGTGACATAATGTGTAAATTTAAGGTGTATAACATGTTGGTTTGATGCATTATTTATTGTAATATGATTATCATTGCAGCAATAGTTAGTACCTCTATCATGTTACATAATTATCAACTCTGAGTTTAGTTTTAAACATGCTGAGTATGAGGTGTCTCTATCAATTAGCTATTGTTGTGTCACAAACTGCCCTGAAAGTTGTTAGCTTCAAACAATAAGCATTTATTACTGTTCCTAAGTCTAGGAGTCAGCTGACTGGGGCCAGGTTCAGCTGATCCTGCATAAGCTTGCTTGTGTGTCTGTAGAGGGCTGAGTGGTCAGTTGGAAGCTGGCTGGTCTGGAATAGCCTCATTCTCATGGCTGGCAGTTGGCTGGTTGGCAGCTGGGACAAGTGGGGTGACTGGGCCACACGTCTCTCATCATCCAGCAGGCTGACCTGTGCTTGTTCACGTGGCAGTGGCAGGGTTCTGAGAAAGAGGAAAAATGCACTATGCATCTTGAGATCTATGCTTGGAATTTGCACACTGTTATTTCCATTACATTCTATTGGCCAAAGAAGTCACAAGGCCAGCCCAGATTTAAAAGGGGAAGTAGAATTAGTGTGACCAATTTATCCTGGTTTGCTCTTGACTTTTCTGGTTTTAATACTTTAAGTCCTGTGTCCCAGGAAACTCCTCAGTCCACGGCAAACTGGAATGGCTGGTCATCCTAAGTAGAGTCCACCCCTTGATCGGAGGAAGAGAGGTCTGGTCTGGAGATAAATTGGCATATAATTGTGTGTGTGTGTGTGTGTGTGTGTGTGTGTGTGTGTGTGTGTGCGCGCGCGTGTGTGTATTGTGACCTAATATTTATTGAACAATTGAATGGCAAATACTAATGCAATAAATTACTTAATTTTAATCCTCATAAATTAGAAAATATACATATTTTTAGGAGTTCAAAGTTTCTCAAGATAAAAGGAAGCAAAGTAGCAGGAAACTGATGGTCAAGAATGGGGTAGAAAAACTACCAAAAGCTGATAGATACCCCCAAACACAGCGAATTAACATAGGGGGGATGTTTTGACACACTTTGATTAGGTCCTGATGGATCTGGTAAATTGTTACTATTCAGAATAATGGTCTTGGTAACTCAGAAAAAGTTGAAATGTTTTCAGCATACATTTCTAGTTCAATTCCACTGTGGTCACAGAACATACTCTGTAGGATTCTAATCTTTTGAAGTTTATTGAGACTTGCTTTATGGCCCATACATGGTCTATTCTGTGAGTGTAATATATGTGCTTGAAAAGAACATGCATATTGTGTACAATGTTCTAAAATGTCAATTAAGTCATGATGGCTGATAGTATTATTGAGAATTTTATGTTTTTACTTTTTTTGGGTCTCATTATACCAATTATTGAGAGAAAGGTGTGAAAATAGTCAATACGGATTGTATTGTTTTTTCCCTTTAATTCTATCAATACTTTTATGTATTTTGAAGTTTCGTTAGGCACATGTACATTTATGACTTATGTTTTCCTAATTGAATCTTTTATCATTATGAAATGTCCCACTGTATCTTTGGTAATACTCTATCTTAAAGACTACCTTATATGATAATAATATAGCCAGTTTAACTCTTTTTGTGATTATTGTTTGTAGGGTATTGTTTTTTACATTTTGAAAACCTATATATATATATATATATATATATATATATATATATATATATATATATAATTTTAGCGAGAGAGAGAGAGAGTGCCCAAGCAGGGGAAAGGGGCAGAGGGAGAGACAGAGAGAATCCCAAGCAGGCTCCATGCTCATCATGAAGCCCAATGTAGAGCTCAATCCCATGACCCTGGGATTATGACCTGACCTGAAATCAAGAGTTGGACGTCCAACTGACTGAGCCATCCAGGCGCCCCATGTCTTTATATTTAAAGTGCCATATCAGTGAGGATCTATCCAGGAGACAAACTACATAGTAATTAACCAGGAAAGTTTAATATAAAGAATTATTAAGTAAAATTGAGAATTAGAATAATGAGGGATCAGCTAGTAGGAAGTGAATAAAATTCTTTTTTTTTTTAAATGTTTATTTATTTTTGAGAGAGAAAAACGTAGCACAACTGGGGGAGGAGTAGAGAGAGAGGGACACACAGAATATGAAGCAGGCTCCAGGTTCTGAGCTATCAGCAGAGAACCCGATGTGGGGCTCAAACCCGTGAACCGTGAGATCATGACCTGAGCCAAAGTTGGACACTCAGCCAACTGAGCCACCCAGGCCCCCCAGAAGTGAACAAAATTCTAAAGAATGTAAAAATGTCAGATTTATGTGTCAGCCACTATCCCTAAGGCTAAGATAGGATGACCAAGGAAGGGCTTCTTCCTCCTAATATTTCTCACCCTCTTGCCAAAGCTGAGAGCTAGACTTTGTTGGAGAGGGTGGGGCATGTCTTGCAGATGGCAAAGAAATCAGTGTGGTGCTGCACTGACAGAACTTGCTGGAAATCCATTCTGTGGAAATTGCCAGAGACTTGCTCTCTGGACTGTTGAGGAAAGTTATTCATGCAGAGGTTGTCTCACCACCAGTTTTCTGCCAGGAAACTGCCCAGGAGGTGCTGGAAAAGCTGCTGGTTACTGCGTGCTGCTGACCGCAATGCACTGCAAAAACAGGGCACTAGAGATGTTGATAGTGCTAGATATCTGCTAAGAGAGCACTCTGTAACTAGGAAAGAAAATCCTCGTTTCCTCCACTGTTTCTGAAGTGCTCACCATTGAGAAAGGTTACTATTGGGCCAGATGGCAAAAAGAAAATATTTAAAGGGCCTAGATCCATTTTTACAGAGCCTACAATGAAATATGAATTTGGGACTGAGAGGCAATATATTGATAATTGGTACAAGTGTGTCTCTTGTAGGAAACATATAATTGGGTCTTACTTTTTTGTTTGAGCCTGATAATCTCTGCCTTTTAATTGGAGTATTTGGTTCATTTATATTTAATATAAATTACTGACAGATTTGGATTTAGGTCTATCATTTTACAATTTGTATTCTATTGGTCTATCAGTTTTTAAAATTTTAAAAATTTTGTTGTTGTTTCTCTGTTTTGTTTGTCTCTTTGTTTTTGTTTTCAGTAAGCTCTATGCCCAATGTGGAGCTGGAACTCATGACCCTGAGATCAAGATTTACATGCTATACTGACTGAGCCAGCCAGGTGCCCCTCACTGTTTTCTTTTAAGTCAACCAGATATTTTTTAAAATTCCATTTTATTTTTTATATTGCCTTTTTAGTTATTTTTCTTTGCATTTTTGTTTCGAATGGTTGCTGTAGGGATTACAATATACATCCTCAAGTTAAAAAAAATTTTTTAACGTTTCTTTACTTTTGAGAAAAGAGACAGAGCATGAGCAGGGGAGGAGAGAAAAAGAGGGAGACACAGAATCCGAAACGGGCTCCAGGCTCTGAGCTATCAGCACAGAGCCTGACGTGGGGCTCAAACTCACAGACCACAAGATCATGACCTGAGCTGAAGTCAGACACTTAACTGACTGAGCCACGCAGGCACCCCTACATTGTCAAGTTTTTAAAGTCTGCTTAGAGTTATGGAACCACTTCATATAAAATGTAAAAATTTTGCAACCATACAGTTTCATTGACCCCAATCTTTTATGCTGGAGGTTTACAAACTGTGACTTTTTGGCTAAATCTAGTCCTGTACCTGCTTTTGTTTAATTGTAATATAACTGCACTCATTCATTTATGTGTTGTCTATGGCTGCTTTCATGTTATGATGGCAGAGTTGAGTAGTTGCAACAGAGACCATATGGTTTATAGATTAAAATATTTTCCATCTGGGCCCCTTATAGAGAAAGTTTGTTAATCCTGCTTTATGTTATAGTTGTCATGTGTATTAATATTAGTATGCTATAAATACCACAATACTTTGTTATAATTTTTCTTTAAATAGCCAGATGTATTTAAATAAATCAAGAGAACAAAAATAAGGCTTTTATATTTAACCAAATATTTATTCTTTCTGGTGGATTTTATTTCTCCCCAAATATCTGAATTTCCACCTGGTATTGTTTTGCTTCATCTTGAATTTTCTTCGTTTAGCATTTCTTGTGGTATAGTTTTGTTGGTGAATTCTTTTAATTGTAATTTACATGAAAACATTTCTACTTTCTTTCACTCTTGAAGGATATTTTCACTGGATATAGAATTTTAAGTTGGATTGTTTCTAATGCATATTTATTTTTGAGAGAGAGAGAGAGAGACAGAGAGACAGGGTAGGAGCCAGCGAGGGGCAGAGAGAGAGAGAGACACAGAATCTGAAGCAGGTTCTAGGCTCTGAGCTGTCAGCACAGAGCCCAGTGTGGGGCTGGAACTCACAAACTGAGAGATCATGACCTGAGCCGAAGTTGGATGCCCAACTGACTGAGCCACCCAGGTGCCCCAAGCTGGAAGCTTTTTGTTCTTTAGACATTTTAAGGATGTTGCATTACAATCTTCTGGCCTCCATTGTTTCAGATGAGAAGTTGACTATTAAAGATATCATTGTAGTAATGAGTCATTTTTCTCTGGCTGCTTTTATTCATTTATTTTTAAGATTTTATTTTTAAGTAATCCATATACCCAATGTGGGGCTTGAATCCACCACCCCAAAATCAAGAGTAGCACATTCCACTGACCGAGCCAGCCAGGCACCCCTCTCTGGCTGCTTTAAAGATTCTTCTCTTTATCTTTGATTTTCAGCAATTTGACTGATATGCCTAGGTGTTTGTTATTTCTTCTGCCTCGGTTTTGCTGAATCCTCTTGAATTTATGTCTTTCACCAAATTAGGGAACGTTGGAGCCATAATTTCTGACACCGTTTTGGCTTCTTTCTCTCTTTTTGGTCATTCTGGGATTCTAGTTATATGTATGTAAGATTGCTTGATATTGTTTTACAAGTCTCTGAGACTCTTTTCAGTTTTTTATCTATGCTTTTCAAACTGAATAATTTCTAGTTTACTGACTATTCTGCCTTTTCAATCTGTCCGTTAAGTGCAGTGTTTATTTCATATATGTATTTCTTTCAGTGCTACAATTTCTATTTGCTACCTTTTTATAGTTTTATTTTTTTGCTTAGATTTTCTATTTGTTGATCTTATGTCTTATGTCTTTACTGATTGCAGCTCATTTATTTGTTGCAACTTATTATTGGGTTGTGAAATGAAAAAAATTTTAATGTTTATTTATTTTTGACAGAGAGACAGAGCGTGAGTGGGGGAGGGGCATAGAGAGAGGGAGACACAGAATCTGAGGCAGGCTCCAGGCTCAGAGCTATCAGCACAGAGCCTGATGTGGTGCTCGGACCCACAAACCATGAGATCATGACCTGAGCTGAAGTCAGACACTTAAGTGACTGAGCCACCTAGGTGCTTCTGAGTTGTGAAATGAAATTGAAGTTCTGCATTCACAGATTTTTTTTAATTTTTAAAATTTTTTTTATTTGACGTTTATTTATTTTTGAGACATAGCGAGACAGAGCATGAATGGGGGAGGGTCAGAGAGAGAGGGAGACACAGAATCTGAAACAGGCTCCAGGCTCTGGGCTGTGAGCACAGAGCCCGATGCGGGGCTCGAACTCACAGACTGTGAGATCATGACCTGAGCTGAAGTCGGTCGCCCAACCGACTGAGCCACCCAGGTGCCCCCTGCATTCACAGATTTTAAAAAAAGAATGAAAATGCAATGTGCATGTGAGGACCTTATTCTGTGGAAAATTTGTGTGTGTGTGTGTGTGTGTGTGTGTGTGTGTGTGTGTGTGTGTGTGTGTGTTTAGTTACTATATAACATAGATTTCTTATTGTGATTATGGTCTACATTTTTGAAAGCCATCAGCTAGAAGACAGATATGGAGTGGGATCTGTTTCAGAAGAAAGACCTCGAGTTCTTAGAGCCAGAGTTTGCCTGAGAGAAACAAATGTATGTACAGATCTGTATGGAGGAAGAAGCACTTGCCTGTTATTTGCCAAAGGTTGGCTTTCTGCCGCAGAATCTCTAGGACTCTCATTAAAAAATTGAAATGGTGCTTCTTGAACCTGGCTCAGCAGTCCCCAGGGCAGAGGAAAAATCTCTTAAGGATCTGGTGATCCTTAGGCCAAAGATAGTTTGGGAAACAGAAGCCTACACTAGAGATTAGTATCTGAGAAAGAAATGATTGTGGCTGTGATTCACTGAGTTTTGTCTTAGAGAACTGAAACCAGAGAGGTCAAATGATCCATCTGAGGTCACACAGCTTGGAAGTGATGGGCCTGAGACTCGGAGAGGGCTGTCTGACCCTAAGCCCTCACTCTGAACCACTGAGTGGAACAGTGTAAGACACTGAGTCTGCAGAGAGGGAGAAGTTTATTACCAAGCACTGGCTTGGCTGGGTTCCACTCTGTTAGCTGAGTGACCCCAGGCAGATTTTACAAGTTGTCTGGACTTTGATTTTCCTCTCTATAAAATGGGGGTCTAATGGCCCTTCCCTGTCAGGTTTTTGAGGGGTGTGGACTGCATTACATGCCGGGCAAGTGCTGTTGCTATCTGTGTTCTGTCCTTTTATCATGCTCTGTCCTTTTCTCAAATTGGGGCTGTAATGAAGGAGGTTCTGGGGAGATGATAGGCCCTTTTGCAGCCAAACTTGGGATGAGAGGACCTTAAGGGCTAGGAGGCGTGAGCTCTGAGAATGCAGGCCAACTCCTGCGGTTTTCAGGCAAGGACAGGAGAATGCAGAGGGCCTGTTTGGGCCTGGGAAGGGCTGCTGGGATGAGCTGCAGAGGGCCTTTGTGAGGTTTTCCTGTGCCAGTAATCTTCATGAGACCAAGGCAGTCTGCTTTGGACCTGGTTAAAGTGCATTACCAAAGCCGAGGGCTTCCAATTTCTCACTGGGATGTTCTGAGAGTTTATATTTTTGAAGTATATCAATTGTTTCAAGTGAAATTGTTGTAGAGGAGGGCAGAGAATCATTTGATTACTTAATTTTCATGTTTACATAGCATTTGTTCTAAAGTAGTAAGAATCTAAATTCCAAATGTGGTTACAGAATCAGCCTCCACTTAAATTGGTAAGTGCATTTTAATGAAGCTTAATTTTAAAGCATATATTTGCATATTGGAATTTACTTGAGACAACTTTTAGAGAACTAGTTTTCTACTGTTTTGAGAATGTGGCAGTTCTTTCTAATTGCTTTTTATGGCCTGGAAACCTTAGCTCAATTGGTGTAAAGCTTAGCAAAATGGAGAGGATCCAGATTAAACATTAGTTATGATACAGTCCCTTTAGAAGTTGTTCTTAGAATGTTCTTGGGATACCTTCAAACCCAAATGTCACCATTTTGAAACAGTGTGTTAAACATACTTATTCTACAGCTCATTTGTATTTAAATCAATAGGCATGCGATCTTAAAATAGCATCTGATAATTTGCCAAGTCAGAAATAGATGGCTCCCATTTTCTATTGATACCTTCCTGCAAAAATTAAGCTGTATTAATACACTTATTACAAGTCTAACAATTTAAAAGGAACTTCTATAGTTATATAAAATGAAGCTGATTTATTTTACCCTTTATTAATTGTGAAAGATAACACAGAGAAAAGTGCATAAAACACAAAGTGAAGTATGATGAATAATTATAAAGTAAATACAATTAAAAAAGCCATGAAAACACTACCCAGATAAATAGGACTTTGCTGTTACCCCCAGAACCCCTTCCATGTGTCCCATCCCGATCACCTCCTTTTCACCCTCCCCCTTCCACCTAGGTAACAATTATCCTGATTTTTATGATTATCACTTCCTTGCTTTTTAAAGTTTTGCCTGTTTTTGAATTCTATACACAAATAGAAAAATACTAACAAACACTGACTTGGCTACTTAGCTTGCTGATGCCAGTGCAAACCTGGCCAGTCTAGTACAGTCCCCACTGGGGAACATCATGTATGTAACAGAGGCATCCAAACCACAATCTTGAAGTTGGGGTGTGAGCCCATGTATACAGGGACCTCTCCCAGTCAGCCCAGGCCTTTTACTTAGCTCACGGTCCTGCATGTCCACCGCCAATCAGCAATGGTAGGAGGTTTTGTTTTCCTAATATCAGTCTGAAACAGATCTTGGTCTTTTGGTTTTAAAGTGACTCACTCCATTTCTTATCCCCCTAGTGTCATCCTCCGGACCCTAGATTCTGTGCTGGATTAGGTTCCTCAGCTTGGTAGTAATTTTTTTTCTCATTCTGCACTCAATCTTTTGTCTTCTTTTTTTTCTACATTTATTTATTTATTAAAAAAATTTTTTTTAATGTTTATTTTATTTTTGAGACAGAGAGAGACAGAGCATGAACGGGGGAGGGTCAGAAAGAGGGAGACACAGAATCTGAAACAGGCTCCAGGCTCTGAGAGGTCAGCACAGAGCCCGACGCGGGGCTCGAACTCACGGACTGCGAGATCATGACCTGAGCCAAAATCGGCCGCTTAACCGACTGAGCCACCCAGGCGCCCCAGCTACATTTATTTTTTTTTTGAGAGACAGAGACAGAGTGAAGCAGGGGAGGGGCAGAGAGAGGGAGACACAGAATCTAAAGAAAGCTCCAGGTTCTAAGCTGTTAGCACAGAGCCCGATGAGGGGCTTAAACCCACAAACCATGAAATCATGACCTGAGCTGAAGTGGGAGGCTTAACCGACTGAGTCATCCAGGCGCCCCTCAATCTTTTGTCTTAAAATACTAAGATATTAAATTGTTATTTTAACAATACAGAATATATGTCTTTTAAAAATTATTTTAACAGTATAGAATTTTATGTTTTTTTCTCAACTTTATAAGATTCATCCATGTTGTATATATAGCTGTAATTTGCTCATGTTCACTGCTGTATAATATTACAATATGTAAATATAATGTATCCATTCTATTATTGAGGGACATTGGATTGTCTTCTTTTCTTTTCATCTTCATTTCTGTTAAGAATATTCTTCTGCATATGTCCTGGTACACACACACACACACACACACACACACACACACACATATATATTTCTGTTGGATATGTACTGAGAAATGGAATTGCTAGATTATAGGATATGTGTATCTTATACTTTAGTAAATAATTCTAAACTGTGTTCCAAAGTTGTTGTGGTGTGCATTTGTGTAACAGATTTATTTATTAAAAATTTTTAAAATGTTTATTTATTTTGAAAGAGAGAGAGAGAGAGAGAGAGAGAGAGAGAGAGAGACAGAGTGTAAGCAGAGGAGCAGAGAAAGACGGAGACACAGAATCTGAAGCAGGCTCCAGGCTCTGAGTTGTCAGCACGGAGCCTGAGGAGGGATCTGAGACGAAGTCAGTCGCTTATAATTAATTGACTAAGCCACCCAGGTGCCCCTGTACAACAGATTAAAAAAAATGTTCAATATAGAGAAATATGTAAAATATATCATTCTTCAGCATGCATCTGTTGATTTCCGTCTTTAGGAACGGTCTACTCTAAGAGACAGTTGTAGATGGCCTCAGGCTCAAATGAAGTGGTCCACCTTTAGTATTGCACCCTTCAAGTGCTTCTGGTGGCTTTTCAAGGGAGACAAGTGTCCTTATCAACTGGTAAGACACTGGTAGATACCTGGTAGGTGTCTTGGAGAAGGTAGGGCAGGAGCTAAGTGTTCTTTTCATAGTTCCTATGTTCTGCCCAAAGCGGGAGGCCCCCTTTTTTAAATTTTCTTTTTTTTTTTTTTTTTAACGTTTATTTATTTAATTTTTTGGGACAGAGAGAGACAGAGCATGAACGGGGGAGGGGCAGAGAGAGAGGGAGACACAGAATCGGAAACAGGCTCCAGGCTCTGAGCCATCAGCCCAGAGCCGAACACGGGGCTCGAACTCACGGACCGCGAGATCATGACCTGGCTGAAGTCGGACGCTTAACCGACTGCGCCACCCAGGCGCCCCCGGGAGGCCCCTTTGAGGGTGACTTTCCTTGGAGCTGTACTTACTCCTGGGGTATGAATTTTGCCCTGAGTGTGTCACTCTTCTCATCTGCCGTCCTGGTTATGAGTGAGGGCCTCATTTAAGTTCCCTGCCCTCAAATTATAAGGCTGGTTGTTTTGTAAATGGCAAAATCAAGAATGAGTCAGGGGAGTGGTTTCCCACTTATTTAGCATGACAAACCATTAAAATTTTTTTAAGCTTATTTATTTATTTTGAGGAGAGAGAGAGAGAATCCTTTTGTGGAGCCTGACACAGGGCTCAATCTCACGAACTGTGAGATCATGACATAAGCTGAAATCAAGAGTTGGCCACTTCACTGAGTCACTCAGACACCCCTAAAAAATTTTTTTTTATTATGGGCTTTTCTAAACATAGGCAAAAGTAGAAAAAATGGTATCCCGTGGATCCGTGTCTGAGCTTTAACAGCTATCAATTTATGGCCAATCTCGTTCACACTGCTCTCACTTCCCTTCCCATTGGAATATTTTGAAGGAAATCCCAGACATCAAATGATCTCGTCCGTAAACATTTCAGGATGTATTCCTAAAAGGTAACTTTTTTTTTTTTTTAAACACAACCACAATACCCTGTCATACTTAAGTAAAATTAGGAATTCTTTAATACCATCAAATATCTTCTCCATGTCCCCACTTGTTTCATAGGTGCTTTGTTATGGTTGGTTTGTTAGAATCAGGTCTCACGAGGGAGATACATTGCATTTGCTTTCTGTATCTTCCGAGTCTCTTATTCTCTATTTTCCTCACCTTCTTTCTTTCCTTGCCATTGATTTGTTGAATCAACTGGATCATTTGTCCTACCTTAGATATTTTGTTTTTTTTCCTGTGGTGACACAAATTTTATTTCTGTGGTGATAAAGGCAATTGTAAGCTATGTGACAATACTTTCAGCATCCTTGATTAAAAAAAACAATATAAGGTGTTGTATATAAGTGATGAATCACTAAATTCTACACCTGAAACTAATATTACACTGTATAGTAACTAACTGGAATTTAATAAAAACTTGAAAAAGAAAAGAAAATGAAGATAAAACACGATAGCCAAAAAACTACTATAGATTCAGGAACACTTTCAAATTAATTTGTGTGTGTGTGTGTGTGTGTGTGTGTGTGTGTGTGTATGCATGTGTGAACAAACAACTAAAAAATTATAGATCAGTGTGTCCTCAAACTTTCTTGGTCAGGAGCTGGGGCACCTGGATGGCTCATTGGTTAAGTGTCTGACTCTTCATTTCAGCTCAGGTCATGATCTCACAGCTCTGTGAGCCCCGTATCGGCTGTGTTGACAGCCTGGAACCTGCTTCAGGTTTTCCCTCTTTCTCTGTCCCTCCCCCACTTACAGTCTCTCTGTCTCTCTCAAAAGAAATAATATTAGGGGCGCCTGGGTGGCGCAGTCGGTTAAGCGTCCGACTTCAGCCAGGTCACGATCTCGCGGTCCGGGAGTTCGAGCCCCGCGTCGGGCTCTGGGCTGATGGTTCAGAGCCTGGAGCCTGTTTCCGATTCTGTGTCTCCCTCTCTCTCTGCCCCTCCCCCGTTCATGCTCTGTCTCTCTCTGTCCCAAAAAAAAAAAAAAAAAAAAAAAAAGAAATAATATTAAAAAAAATTGAGGAGCCACAATAAAATAAAAGCCACTTGTTTATTTACTGATATTTATTGTACTAGAAAATGAAACTAAAAAGTTTAAAAATATTTGTTAATTCATTAAAAAATAACAAACCCAATAGATGTTGATACAAATAATG